>NC_135519.1:2693084-2993084 GCF_051989575.1 Stigmatopora nigra | reverse complement strand
TGAGCCAACGGTAAAAGCAGGGACGGATAAAAGGCCACTCCACAGTCCACACAGACTTGCTCAGACAGATTAGTCAGGTGACGCTAGTCTTGAGGGTCCAAAATGCTTCTAGGCACACGGAAGATTGCTCAGAACTCAGCGGTGTCATCATTATGTACATTGTTAGGAATTAGTAAAAAGCTCGCCTCCAAATAAAATGCTCACTCAACTAAATGTAGTACTTATAGAGCTGATACAAACAATTATTTTTATAGTTGACTAATCATCCACTATTACTGTAATGTGTTGACTAATCGATTCCATGCACAGAGAAATTCTGGACATTCTAATTGTATTATTGTTTTTCGAAGCAAAAACACATTTCTTTAAATGTCTATTTTTGATTCATTACAAAATTAATAAGTATGCTTTCATCGAGGATGACAGAAATCAATAAATATTTACTATTAGGAGGCTCAAGGAAAAGCATTTGTATATGTTTTTGGAAAGTAATATGTCTAAATGATTGATGAATCATTTTTTTTATCTATTCAATAATCGATTAGTTGTTGATTAATAGTGGTGGCATTAGTTATTTTGAGCTATTACTTATGAGTATGTGTAGGGAACCGATTGAAGATGTAATAAATTGTCGTTGAAATTTTTTTTTGAAAAAGGATGAAGATTCATGATTCTTTCTATTTAAATATTCTTTTACAAATGACTATATATTAACTCAATGGAACTTTTATAATTGACTATATATTAACTCAATGGAACTTTTACAAATGACTTTATATTAACTCAATGGAAGCCATTGAGCTCTTTTCAATTTGGTTTGGCACGCACCCTAAAAAAGATAATTTACTGCCAAACCGAAAAAAAAAAAAAAAATATATATATATATATATATATATATATATATATATATATATATATATATATATATATATATATATATATATATATATATATATATATATATATATATATATATATATATATATATATATATAGCCTTTGTTTTGCTTAAATAAGTGAAACTTTCCCTTTTTTTAAATTAACAGACTCACAAATTACATCAAGGCTGAAGTTCATATTTCAGACGTCTAGACGAGGCGATGAGGCTCCTACTTGCAAGCAACCGGACAAAATACTTCGCTCGGTTTGGTGGCGGACAATAGCGACATCCCTATGTATCCTACTTTCCTCTGTTGGTGTTTAAAGGGTTTTTATGCTCTTTTGGGGGTTCCTATCAGTGCTCGCTGTAATTGTCTGTGAATTGTTGGCCCTCTTAAGCCTTTTAAGTCATTTGATGTGATTAAAGACTATACAAATAAATGTTGAGCATGCCCAGATCCTCAGCACTTTCCATTCTATTCAGCGTGGATGAAATACAAAGGCGGATACTTGCAGTATAAGGCACAATGTGATGTCACATTGTGACCAATTTCAAAATGTAACATTTGAAGACAATTTAACTTGTAAATCAATCATTATTTAGCAAAAAACAACAAAAACACTACACTGAGATCCCAGATCAGACCACATTTCAATTTCATCTTGTTCTTGAAACATTTCCAACTATTTGAAAAGTGTGCCTCTTTAATTTTTAGACTAATTTACTAGTTTTTTCACTAGCCCAGTAACCTCAAAAAATATTTTTGCCACTATTTGCAGAACCAAAAAAAAAACCATTGGTATCATTACAAGCTTTTTGCCCCACTGCCAGCGTGCAGGCCCTGATTTGGTTGCAGCCAAGAAGTAAATGTTACATGCTCAGTTAGCAAGTGAAACCAAGCAAGTAGATGTGTCAGCAGCTTCAGTAGACGCTCACTATGCTCTGATCCCACATGTCCGGGTGTGCTACATACTTTCCAGCCAAGTCAGCTGAACAGTAGCCATGTTGCTGAGCAGTTGTAAGTGGGAGGAATATACAACAATGTAGAAGAAGACAATTGGAGACATTAATATTTTTTTTTTTACTTTTGTTGAGTTAAAGCATGTATTTATACAAGACTGCCCTGATCGTCAATAATCTTCTTTTCATTACAAAAACTAAAACGGAAAAAAAGGTGTTTAAAAACATGTATACTTAATATTTATCATAAACCGTTGATGCCGGAAGCCGTTCTCTCAAGGTGTTCTTATCATGAGGGTTCAATGTATATTCACAATTTTAGAAAACATCAGAAGAAAAAGAAACTGTAAATAGTAGTTTTTTCTTCCTAGTATAAGCTGGGGTAGGACCCAGGATCTTATTCATTCATTTTAACACCACTTATCCTTCTCAGGGTTGCCAGGTGCTTGAGCCTAGCCCAGCTGACTTTGGGCAAAAGACGGGCAACACCCTAGATTGCTCAGACAGACAAGCACTTGTACTCACAATCACACCACCATATGGGATTAAGAGGCTAAAAAAGTACTATCTGCACCGAATTTCTAGGTGCACCAAGCGTCCAAATCATTTATTGACTATCAATTAATAGCTAGATATAGTAAATGATAATGATAGCGGTCCGGCAGATTGAGTAATTAGCCAGTCGGCCTTACAGCTCTGGGGTCCCTGGTTCGAATCCAGATCGGTCCACCTGTGTGGAGTTTGCATGTTCACCCCAGGCCTGTGTGGGTTTTCTCTGGTTACTCTGGTTTCCTTCCATGTTCCAAAAACATGCAAGGTAGGCTATTTGGATATGTACTCTTAATTGCCCCTAGGTATGAGTATGAGAGCGAATGGTTGGTTTCTTTGTGCCCTGCAATCGGCTGGCCAGCGGTTCAGGGTGCCCCCCGCCACCTGGCCTGAAGTCAGCTGTCATAGGCTCAAGCAACCCCCCGACCCCCTTAGTGAGGATAAAGCGCCTAAAAAAATGAATCAATCATAATAATAACAATAATAATAATAATATTTTTTGAATTAGTCCGTTCATCATATCCTTCATCCTGTGCACAGAAAGCAAATTTCTAATACATACCCAAAACATGCCAAAACTTCTTCACTGTTTGTTATGGGTAGAAGAAGTATGTCGACTATAGTGGGGACACAATAGCCATCCTTCTAAGTGTGTGTAACAGTAGACTTGTAAAGTTGCGGCTTGCAAATAAAGAGCCAAAGTGGGCTCATGTTTCAACAACAAGGGCCGCCATTATGCAACAGGAGCTGCGGTTTGATGAAGGCCACAAAATATCAGAGAGCAATGAGACCACCGACACAGTAATTCCAAAGCATCGTAATGTATACATAGAGATGAATTAAGAAGCATTAAAAGATGCCTGTTCAAACTACCACGCATTTATTCTGTATGAATGGTTACTTTGGTGCAATGGCTAAATGAGGAAATATAATTTAATTATATCATATGACAGAAATTTGTCATTTACTGCCATTGATGGTAATAGACACCCAATCCATCTTGATTTCAATTTAAAATGGAATGGAGATGTATGGACATCCAAGGCAAAGCTCATACCCTCAGTAAATGGATTGGGCATCTATGGCAATCAAAAGCTTTCATCACAGTGCTTATAAATCGGGTTTCACAGAAAGTCAACGGGGAAAATTTGTAAAAAAAAAAACAATCTAAAAATATTCTTCAGTCTGGCCACTAGTATGTCAAGGCATCAATGATTATATGATGTAACAAGAACATTTTGAAACAGTAGATTGTATTGAAAACATTCCTTCAAGGGTGGCCCGCAACCCTTATTCTACGTGAAATTGCTTTTTTTTCCCCTTAAAAACACGATTTGGTATTGTGTCAATAGTTTGCAAGCAGCCAATGACTGTGGGAGCTTTTCCGGCCTCCCCATTGCTAAAGGTTGTGACCTCACTTTTTAGTTTTCCCGGGGCTGTTGGGTTAATGAAGTAACAACAAACTAGGCCTGCGGCTAATTTGGAGTGGCACTTCCTGCACCCCCGCTCCCTCCTTCGTCTCCACCAAGACGTATTTCATTTTCTCTTATCTCTGCCTCAGTCATGTGGCTTTCCGCATGGACGCCCATGTCTCCCCCACTTGCAAGACTAATGGAAACTTCGTTAATGTCATTAATCTGCCGACCAGGACATGGACCCAACATGTTTAACCTTCCTGGTTAGGTAGGGCGCCGCAAATGCAAGTGTCCACACACTGTAAACCTCATTGGCTGCCATCTATGGTGATAGATGTTTAATCCATTGGAACTGTGAGGGGATGGCAGATTAGACGTCTCTCATCACGTATGGGTTAAGAAAAAGAAAGACACTTGGTAGGGACTAAAGAAAATGGAAGCAAAATGAGAAAAAACATAGGCTAAAAAGGAAATTAGGAAAAGTTCAAAAGGATTACTCGGCTCTCAAGGCCAATGGTAGCCAGTGTGTTATGTTTCTAGAGTGTATTCCACAATAATGTGTGACTTTCTGGGTTGTTTTAGCTTGAGGAGAAAGTTAAACGTGAATTAACTGCTTGATTTAAAAGCAATCTAATCCATCATTTGACTGACATTCGCTCAAGATTTGCGAGCAAAATTTTGAGGAAACGATCAATAGCAACGTTTTGAGGTTGTGGGCGATCTCTCTAAAGATATCACCTGATCTCCATTTATTTTCACCCTAACATTTTGAAGCAAATATTGCAAAAAGTTAAACATTGACCCCACTTGGGACATTTCTAGTAGTTCTAGTATTTCCCTCCAATGATAGGGTCATTTCCAAGGCACAAGTATTTTCAGAAAAGCACTTGACTTCAGTTTTGGTCAGTTTGTGTATTTTCAATGTGTACTTCATGCAAAAGTAAAGTGGGAAATGGTTGACTGATTGGATGCTGTCAGCTGTTACACACCATTTTGACCTCAAATTTCCCGAAATTATATAATGGCCCACCAAAGTTCAAGCATACAGTATTTTAGCGACCTGTTTAGTTGAACTGCCTTTCTTTTTTTGTTCGACTTGAGATGTTCCACTGTATCTCTGTTCTTTCTTTTCCAATCAGCCTCACTCCAGTGAGCTAGCCCTTTCTACATGACAGCACGCTCACTTCCACCATGCACATTCAAAGAATGGCAACGTCAAAAGCCTTCTTAATGACTAATCAGGTGGCTGTGATTCATTCCTCATTCAGAGGCCCCTTATTCACACATTCCTACCGCTCCATGAATGGACACTCTTAGCCCTGCGTGGCGTATACTTTCATTCATAAAGAAGAAAACAGGAGAGGGGGGAAGCAAGGTCGGGCAAAAAAAATAAAAAGAGAAACCTCTCTGGAAGGATGGGTAACCCAGGGGACATCATTTTCTTTTGTGTGGCACTCAGCTTATGGGGCCAAATGCCAGCAGGCTTACCCGCACACTGTCTGTCTGTGTGTGTCCCTCTTTCCTTTGCACACAGTAATTAGGAGGATCTTAATTGAGAGGGGGTTTATTAGTGTCTGAGGAAGGCTTTAAACGTCACTTTAATTAAGGGGGATTCGACAGACAGCTTGTGTGGCGATGTCACCCATTTTATAAAATCCTTGTTTGGGCACAACAAGGAAAATAGAAGGCAGCAGGGAGGCCAAGGGGGCTTTCCAGGGGAGGTTGTCTAGACCTGCAGTCAGACACAGAAAAGTTAGTCTGACCCCGGCCCGAGCATCCAGATGACGGCATTATCTGCCAGCAAATTGTGCGTGTGCATGGTGTGTGCAAAGGGAAGCCAATCGCTTCCATTCAAAAGATAACCCGGCTCCAAAAATTCCAAAAGGGGGGGATTAATTTATTCCCGGCATATCCTATGGCCACTCATGCAGGATATAAAATCAGAGATTATTTCCTGCTTGGTTAACCCGCATCCGGCCGCTCGCTCGCACAAAGCCACTCTAATGTTACCATTAGTTATGCTCCTCTGGTGGCCAAAAGATTGATCCCAGACACTTGGAATCCAATAAATGTGGATACGAATGGTCCGGGGAGATAACGCGTTTGCCGCCAATAGCCTCGACGGGCGATCTGCGTTGAAACGTGATTGAAAAAAAGATGGACGATTTTGCTGTCGTGTAATATTATTCATTTGGACATTACAGTTTTTCTCTTCTGGTCGTTTTTCTTTAGTAACATTATTCACACTTACTGTATGTATGATGGGCCAATTGAAACGTTCCACTACAATGAAGACTTTAGAGGTTGACTTAGGGGCAAGGCAAATTGTTAGGAAAAAAATATATATATATATTGTTTTTATCTGTACTGAACACCAGAAAAGTTATACAATATTTGAATCTTTTATCGACATATGTTATGTTAAATAAATTCTAAAATAAAAAACAAACATTACTTAATAAACTGAAATGATTTGAAAACACTTTTCACAGTAAATCTAACATAACATCTATGAAAGCAATAAATTAAATTGACGCAGTTTATACTTCGCTTATGCTTTGAAATACAAATTTAATTAATTACTGCGTGACCTTGCTCATAACTCAAAACACTGTAAATCTTTTTCAAAAGCGGATTTAAAGTAGCATTTCAAAGTAAGATAAGTAAGTTTGTCTTGTATTGAACTTCATCAGAAAAAAATATGAAATATAGATTTAAATAGAATTGTCCACAATGTTTTCAAGTTGTAGATTAACTAAGAATGGGCATTTCTTTCTGTTGTGGACTTTTGGGTCATTTAATTAGAGCATAACACAGATTTAATTTTAAACTATAGAAAATCTTTACATAAAATATCTTGCTATCAGCCAAAAAGTATTAAAAAGGCTTATTAATTTAACTAAAATAAATCAATAAAGTTATTTTTCAATCATAGATAAATAATCCTTTCCCTGAAATATAACCACTGGATTCACCTGTGTTGCAATTCGTTCAATACTTTTTTTTGCCTTTTTATAATTTGGGGGTTTGAATGAACCCTGAGCCACCTGATGGTACAGTGCTTCTTTCACCTGACTTCAGTGTTGTTGTTGTTGTTGTTGTTGCACTACGAGCGCCTGAGGATTGCCCTCAGATAGCGCTAGAGCTGCCACTGGAACGCGGATTATTTCATCCGGGGGGTAGTCGGAGGTGGGGGGCAGTCAAATGTCTCCGGCTGGATGAAAAACGTAGGGTGCCACGGTCCTTGTTGGCAGCTCTGAGTGGTATTTGTTGGAATTCGCAGGCCGCGGCGAGCGGCCTCTCAGGAGACACCACGTGAAGGTTTCCAACTTTGTCTCCCTGACTTCAGTGTAGGCAGCAGGGATCGATTCACATTTGGGTGGCGATCAGATTTTCCGATCTTGCTGATCGATAGATCAATTTTGGACAATCAAATTAGTATAAATCTTCTGCAATTATTTATTTAAGAAGAGGAAACACAGGAAACATTCCCTACACATCTCTAACCTTGATCATAAAACAGAAAGTCGGCACTCATTTACTTTCCCGGGCCACAAAAAAACAATGTGGCGGGCCATATCTGGCCCGCGGGCCGCCACTTTGACACCTGTTGTCTAGGGTGTAGTCTGTTGGAATAGGCTCCAGCACCCTGCTACCCTGACAAGATCAAGTTGTGGTGGAATTAATCCATTTGAATGTTTCACTGCCTTTAACAGCGAGAGATGTCCATTTCATTTTAACTGGCAATGTCTACTGACTACTACCCCTTTCTTTTCAAGTGGGTTGGATGTCTATCCGTGTCAATGGCAGTGAATAATAACTGTGTGAGCTAAAATAAGAAATGAACCATTCGAGGCCCCTTAAGCCACATAGCACACAAGTGAAAGAGCACCTCTCAATGACCACAAAACAACATGTACTCACTCATAAAACCCAGTGTTGTCACAGACATCATGGGGCTATAAACGTCGTCTTCCACAATAACCGCAGCTGCCGGGAGCTTGCGTCGGGGATCTGATAATGGGCCCGAGGGGAAACGACAACGTACTCAGGGAGCAAGGATTGTCTGTGAGACAGATAAGAAGTCACAGGGATGGGTTATCAGCTGGTTTATGGGGTGTCGCTATGTGTTGAAAACGCTCACCTGTTCGGCCAGGACAAAAATTAATCATCGCCTCACACTTTTTACCCTTTACTCATGCTACTCTACGTCATTTGACGGTGCATCTTTTCAAATTGTGGAAATATTCGTTGCCCCAAAAATGTATTGGGCCGTTACCTAATCATTGATTACTTTTGCAATTGGTCCACCAAGCAGCTCATACACAACTCGTTATTTTCTGTAAAATTGGTTCTGTCTCACTTTAACTGTAAATGCAAATTGGAAATAAAATATACTGAAAAAGTTAGACTATGTAATATAGTAAATGTATCTTTTTTTTGTTTAAAAGAAAAAAAGATGGTTTATGAAAATAGAAAGAGGCTTATTTTGATGAATTACAAGAAGAATCAGTCTGTTTCATTCCAAAAGAATGAATGCATTACTGTTAAGAGGCTCAAAGAAAGAACATTTGGTTAATTTTTAGATAAACAATATAAACTGTACTTATTTAAAATGACTTGATAATTAGTCAATTTTATTCATTTGAAGATATTATAATTGTCGACTGGTTGTGGCAGTCCAAACACTTGCAAACTGCTTGACAAATTGTCTTTGTTTATTTGTGAGCATTAAGAATAAGTTCAAATTAAACTTCCACCACCCAGCTTGTCTAGCTTTTCATCAGCCCAGAAATGAAAAAAAAAGCATACCCAAAGAGCGTGCATGCCCTCTACTGACTCACTTAGAACCTACAGGCAACAATAAGTTGGCAACTAATCAACTCTGAACAAAAAAAAATTGGTGCCGAGGATAAATGCATATACAAAACTACAAAATGCGTATACAAAACTACAATAAAGTTAGCTCATTTGATTCGGATTCATCCAAGAATACTAGTTACTGTGTTCACCAAGAAGAACAACAAAGTGAGTGAGATCTGGAGCCCTCCCTCCATGCAGTCTAAAAACAATATTGGTGACATTTGGGGAAAATAATTAGAATACTTTGATTTCAGTTGTAATTCCCTCTGAGAGTTTACTTTACTGAATACAATATGAATTGGAGACAGCCCATTTCCTTTTGGGAAAATTGTCCTTTTCCTTTGTAAAATAAAGCAAAAAAAGCACACAAAAAGTTTTAATTCCATTCTGCTATTTGCCAAAAAGCCCGAGTTGATAGTGAGTGGCACCACACATGCACGGATGGCACACTTCATCCTCTTCCTCTCAGTTTCATTGCTATGGCAGCCAGGGTTTTAGTTGTTTTTTCCAAGAAATTCAACCATTTCTTAAATCTTTCTTATTTTTCCATCCGACCAAGCAGTGAACTGAGTGATTTGAGTGCATAAGAAAATATATACACAAGTCACTAATTAGCCTATTCAGTTGTTTTGATCTAAACATTTTCTGAATACTGCTTCGACCAAGCGACAAATGGCATGCGGCTAATTATTCGGGTCTTTTTTGGGCTAAACTGCAGTGGTATATATCGGTGTTGGATGCTTAGTATGTAGGAAAGTTGTCGTATGTAACAATGAAATGGAAACCAAAACAACAATGTATTGTTGGCCCACCCAATGTCAAATGCCACCAATAAAAAATCAGGTTTTAATTTCAAATGATAAATTATTAAGTTTAGCTGAGTTAGGTTTAGATATATTAAGTGCATATATGAAAATTACAGCGCAAACTCCACCACCAACCCAGCAAACAAGCATACTACAGGTTGAAGGTTGTGTAAAAATTCCCTCTACCATTTAACTCCTGACCAAAAGGCAAAATGGGAACAAATAAATCTGCAATTAAACAGCCCTAGCATTAAAAAATGTATCCAAGGATACTACATAACAAGTTTTAAGACAAACAGTATAATAATGACAGTAAAAAAAGGATTTACCACAATTAAATACCACAAGAAGAACAACTAAAACTACTAATTGATTGGCGCCATTGGCCTGGAAAAATCAGTAACTCCTGAAAAAAAATGAAATTTAGCTCAATAACAATTTCATACAATGCAGTGCAATTTAAAATCGAGTGAATTCAAGACCTATGATGTCAAAATTCATTCCTTTCTTCAATTCTGTTTAAAACACTTCCTAAAGCTTGGTAAATATATAATGTTTAGATTTTAAAACCCCTGCAGAAAACCAGTTTTTGTCAAATTACATTTTGATTTTACTGTTTGTGACACCTTACTTCTAAACAACATAGGCGATGAAACAGACATTCCAATGAAACAGAAAATTGCATGTCCTCTCTGTTTATTACTTAAGACACTAAATAAAATATTACATAAAGGAATTCATTCAAACGATTTGAAGACTACCATCACTGTCTGGTATCTAGTCAATTACTTACTTATTCCCAAAGCCATGCTTCTTATCATTTTCAAAATGTTCAGTAGAGATGTAAATCAACATTTTCTTGACAATACAATACAATACTGATTCTTTGGACAGCGATAGAATAGTTCCCTGTATTACATGGGCAGTCAGTTTTATACATTAATGATTGCCACTGTAGGCAATAGACATCAATGAATGGTCACTGGTAGCCTCTACTAGTTCAAATTGTCTATCTCTTAATGTCAATAGCATTGAAACATGATCATTACCACATTTACAGCCACTCGGAAGTCCAGCAGCATCGCAGAACAGATGGAATGTGTTTGACTTTGTGTTGCCCACCAGTATGCAACAAAAAGCTTGTGTACAATCTTGTGTGAGTGTTTTACCCTGAAATGACTGGAAGCAGCTCCTTGACTAAGATAAATGGCAGTGAACGAGAACAACACAAAAGGTGATCTGCCTCGTGGCGTTTACAAAAAGGAGGCTCTGAAAACCCTTCCTGTGTACACACTAAAAATACTCATTCTTTTTCAAACCTTTTTCTATCAATTAGGAAAACTCTGGAAGTGTAAATTTATGTAAAATATCAGAAAAAAATCACATCAAACAACTAACCACACGGATTGTTTTAGATACAATAGCACACTTTGTAAATTTCAATTTTCCAGCAGCTTTTTCAATCAGATAACCAGTGCATCTTTATGAATAATTCATATTTTTGTTATCATCTTCCAACAGCTTGTCCAACCCACACGGGGGAAAGAAAATGCCAACAAAAATCCATTTGAAATTGCTGTTTAAGTTGACTTTTAGGTGCAATAACATTTCTTTTTCCCAACCCGAGAAATGATGAAAACAAACGACGCCTGCTTTTTTCGACAAGAGACGGAGGCCGCAAAATCTGACAGCCTTTCGCACAACAGATGTTTTTACAGAGGGGTGTCTCCTCTCCGCTGAGCAGTCTCACACATGAGAGACCCCCAAAAGCTGTAGATAAACGTCCAGAAAATCAACATGTAAATTTGTAACTGCCACATCTTAGACTGACAGCGCAATAAAAAAAAAAGTAAATAAATAAAAATAAACAGCACAGCGAGAAACATGCTTATATTATAGACTTTACATTTCAAGAACTGAATGTGAATTTCAATACTGAGGACATTGTTATGTGTTATTGTGAAAAGATAAGACTTATTGATCCACATTGTGGGTAAAGGCTGCACTATTGACAGGAAGACAGAAGATGGCGGAGAGGCAATATTTCATACATTTGCTCTGTTCACTCCATCAATGTGAAAGGGCTTGTTTTTTTTTCTGGAGTGTATATAATAACACATGTGCTCTTTATTTCCCACAGATCAATGGTAATGCACGGAGGGGGGAAAGGGGGGGGTCGTGAAAGATGGATGCCACGTGCAGGTTAACCTATCGACTGATGCGAGACAAGGGGGGCCGAGTTTGCTGACACGGAGATAACAGAGTTGTATAAGGAGTTGGAACACTTATTGTGCGCGTTAGCGAAACACGGAATAAACTCGTTGACCAAATTATTTTGACTGTGAGGGAATGGCATATCAGTCAGAAATGATTGGCAGTTAATTAGGGAAACAAAATAATCATTCAAAATTGGTAGGCTGAGTGTTGTTAGCAAATTGTTTGAAAATATATATTTTATATAATTTTATAACATACATAACATTACAAATAAATAATTTCTGAAGTGTGAGACTAAAAAAAATCATAGGTACCGGTGTAAAGCGAGAGTAATAATTAAATAGTATTTTTGATAATAAACTAATAATGATTTTTTGGGGGGGGAGGGTTAAACAATCTGCTTATAGATAAATCACATTAAGTACTGATTTTTTCTAACTGTGGCCTTTACATTTTATTTGTAAATTTGTAATGGAATGAAACAGTTGCTAAGAACAATTAACTACAAATACCATCTAACTATGAAATAGTATCATTGTAATTTTTAAAATGAAAAACCTGATGTTAATACATATTTGATTACTTACAAAAACTATCTTTTTTCTGTCATTGAAGATTACTAAAATCAGAAAATATTTACTGTGAAGAGGATCAAAGAATACCATTTGGACCATTTTGAAATAAACAATGTCTCTAAAAATATTTGTAAATTTTCAAAATTGATTCTAGATTGAATTATTTCACTACTCGGGGCAGCTCTCATCAAAAATCTACAATAAATTTGCAATATTACATTAAAAAATGCGACAACAATAAATATTTAATGTCACGGGCAAAAACATAAAAATCGCAAGATGTCATTGAATTACAAGAATAAATCCGAATCTTTGTTATTTTACACTATTGGAAGAGTAATTATTATATAGTTATTACAGGAAAATGCCATTTTTAACTATAAAAGGAAAATGATAACTTATTGAGGAGGCATTCATGTTAAAACTAAAGACAATAAAGGGATATGAATGTATTTTGAGAATAATATGGCTTTTTTTCCTTAGAATAATATCACTTATCTCCTCTTAGTACATATTTGACAAAATGCTGAATGCACATTTCAAACCTGAATTATGTGTGTGTTGAATAAGGGGGGTGGGGGGGTCAAGTGGCAATGAGCCGGCTGGAGACCACCCCCTGAAAGGGGGACAGGAGGCAGACGGGAAGACAGGCTAGACCCACTTAGGTGGGCCGGATCTGGATTGGGTCAAGCACTCAGTGGATGCACAATATGCCAGCTCAGCTCCTGTCCCTTCAAGTGAAACAAAAATGACTTCCAACTTTGAACTTACATGTGTCATTAACAGATTGTCACATCGACACAATACGATTTAAACTGGTTAGGGGAATATGATTTTCATTAAAGACAGGCTATGATTATGAAAAGAAGCTGGCATTATGAAAGTTTGGATTAATTAAAGCGTTGTGTGGTTGAATTCACAATCTAAATGTCCTTTTATAATGCACACAGGCAGCTAGACTAAGTGAAATTTACTTTTTGACAAATTAACCCTGCAAAAAATGTGCTGATAAGATCTCTGTTGCACGATCATTTCAGCAGAAACTATGGAATAATTTGAAGTCATTATAATAAGGATACAACACTATACACGTCAGCTTGGAAATACAATAAAATCCAAATATGAAGTCACTGTAGCTGAACTGCAAATTGTGCATTAATAGAATAATACAGCTCGGCAGACAGCTCTGAGCGTTATTGTCTAAAGTTAGCTAAAGGGTAATTAATTTGGCTCTTTCAGTGTTTTGTTGATGAGAATTGTAATTTATCTTTTTCTCCTTTAGCTCAGACATCCGTGCGGTCGACCCCCAGTTGTCATTGTCTGAATGGAAATGAAAATCTGCGTCACCCATACAATATACAGATTCAGGGTATTGGCTCAACATGGTTGAACGTCACGCTTGATTTTAAGGTGCACAACACTGTAAATGGGCCATTATTACACGGTAAGATTTAAAGTGGCACATCATGTAAATATGTATATTTATGTATATTGCAATAACACAATAATGTCAATGGCACACTGGGTTAGACCTGTGTAAAACATATTGTGAATGGGTGATTTTTAAAAACATTCCAAAATAAAAACAAACTAAATATACCAAAGAAAATGAATACAACTGATTATTTTTAAAAGCAGGTAATTATATTTCTCAGCAGTTTACATGCTGAATAACTTATACAGCCTCAATATAAATTGTTAAATAGATGTATCCAATATAATATATAGAATTCTAATTACAGTATTCATCTTTGAAATGTTTAATTTCGTATATAAGCGCACATGGCAGTGAGCATATAAATTACTAGAAAGATTTAAGTTTAACATATTATATCTTCTTTGCACTGTGTTTTTACTTCTCGTTAGATGGGACAATTATTTTCTTCCCTTTCCTCATTATGTCTCTGGAAAGTTGAAGTGTGGTCGAATAAATACACAAATAACAGATTTATTAGACTCGGCCATAGCATGAACACCATCATTTGCTGTAAATAAAACCAATCAGACTCCACCTAAATGTTAAATGGTCATGTTCAGCTGTCTGAAAAGGGTTTAATGTAGTTGAAGATGTGCAGTTGTTATAAACAATTCTTTGCTGCCATCTTGTGTCTAACTGTTGGGAACTCATTGCCACTCAAAGGCAAAGCTTAGTGATAGTACATTCATTTTCTGTTCCGGTTATCCTCACAAGTGTTGCGTGGTGCTGGGGGCTATGCAATCCAACTTTGGACAGAAAACAGTAAATTGAGTTTTAAATATTATCTATTAAAAGAAACAAGAGCAGCCCAGCAGATGAGTGTGTTCAAATTCAGGTCTGTCCATCTGTGTGGAGTTTGCGTGGGTTTCCTCCGGGTACTCCGGTTTCCTCCCATATTCCAAAAACATGCATGGTAGGCTGATTGGACACTCTAAATTGCCACGCATACCTGTAAGCGTGAATGGTTGTTTGTTTCTTCTGCCCTGCGATTGGCTGGCCACCAATTGTGTGTCCCCTGCCTCTCGTCCGAAGACAGCTGGGATAGGCTCCAGCACCCCCCGCGACCCTACTGAGGATAAAGTGGTTCAGAAAAGGAGATGAGATGAGATAATTGCTGCGATGCATTCCTACTTTATTTATGGTTTGAAAACATTATTCCCTCTTTCGCACCAAATCGGTTCTTCGAGCTGTTTATAATGTGAGGAAATGACGTCCTAATGTTGTGATTGGCTAATAAGCTTGCACACATTCGGATCATATTTGACTCCATCATCCACAACTGAATCCCACAGGAATTATCAGGAATCATTCTGAGGCAACGTAAGAGCGCTTCATGTCCTAACACATTTGGACACAGTAAGTCAACTAAAAGCGGCGTCCTTTTGGATAAACAATAAGCCGAGGCATGTTTGTTAGCCTCTTAGCTATTAGCAATTTACCTCGGAAGTGACACTCTTCTACTTACGTCATTTTAACAACAACAAAAATGCAATTCTCCGTCAAAATTAAAAAGTTACATGGATATTGACGTCGTCGAGTGGCGCAAAAGTCCACCAATTCCTTATTTTCAGTGCAAATCTGGTGTTGAATAGCAAAAGAGGTTAGCATTGGCGTAGCATTGCTCACCACTATTTGACAATTGATGCTGAAAGCCAATATTCGAAACGACCTTTTGAATACTCTCACTAATCATATTGTTGTATTGTTCCGCGTTTATCTATAAAATTTCAAAATATCATAATTTGAGACGTGAACGACTATCTCAGCCAAAATTAAATGTATATCCAAATATATATTTGTGTGTCGTAACACGTTTTGCAAGGAGTTCACGTAAGAGCGCCCTATAATTAGTCCACTGTAGCACGCTAACCGGTATAGTTTTCCTCCTTTCTCTTGTGGACAGTTTACAAACCACCATGGACCTCCAAAAAATCATCCACGGTGCGTTGCAGGACTTCCTACTGACTTACATCCCTGATGCAGATCTCAGGTGAGTGCTCCTCTTCAATTTATAGCCTTGTTTTTTTTAACTCTTTGGTAGCATTAACAGCAATAGACGTCAAATCCACTTGGACTGTGCAGGCTGATAGCAAATATTTTCTGACAGCCACTCCCAGTCTGATTAGATTGGACGTACATGGCTGTTGATAGCTTTGAAAAAACAGTGTACTATTTTTTTTTTCTAATACAGCATTCTGGATGACGTCCTGCTTTCATACATCACCGGAGTTCTAGAAGATCTCGGCTCCCAGCAGAGTGTGGAGGAGAACTTTGATGTGGAGGTCTTCGCTGAGATGCTCGAGGCCTACATACCGGGTTTTGCCGAAATTGACAGGTCAAAACAACAGAAAATGTCCAAAAAAACGCAATAACTTGAATTTGATCTTTTTTGCTTTTATGTTGCAGTGTCAAAGTCTGTGAAATGATGTTCAGTCTGGCATCCACACTCGCTAAAGCCCGGACTTCAGGTCTTTCTTCTACTCTTTGGATTGTCAATTTACATGGCGCTGACTTATATTCATTATGTCAATGTGTTTCTTTCAAGCGGATGGAGAAAACAGCATGGTTGGAACACGGGACTGCTCGTCTAAAATCACAGCACAACGATTGAGTGAACCCCAGTCATGCCGGGATATGCAGTGCTTACAAGCACAGGCGGAGGGCGCCACCGCTAAAGTAATTCAGTAGTAAAATAAAGAGAATTGTTGTTTTAAATTTGAAGTGAATCATTTTGAATTGTTCGTTCTCAGTTAGCAGCATCGGAACTGGAAACTCAAGAGCAGCACCTTCTGGAAATGTTCCCAAAATGCAGCCTGTCCGAAGCCCGAAGTGCTCTATGTATCGCCAAAGGAGATATGGAAGAAGCCGTACGCCTCATCATTGAGGGCGATGTCCAACTCAGTACTACACCACTGAACGTCAGTTCACCCTTTGGTCATTTTAATGTTGTCGTGTAGAAGAAAGAGGTAAAAACACCTTTTTGTGTCCTCAGGTAAATCAGGGGAAAAATATCTCCTCAGTGGGGGATAAGAAACTGAAAGAAAGCATCCTTGAAAAGTAAGTGACCACTCACTTATTTGGTAGTAATTATGAGGGCTGCCATTATTCAAACAATTGATCGTCAAATTGAGTTTGAGTTTAAATTATTTAATAAGGAACAGCACATAAGGAAAATATTTATATTGATGTATACCTAACAAACATATATGTAAATATGTAAGGTTGTAACTGAGGGCTAATTTCTATTTTTAAATATGAATTGTAATTCCTTGTAAATTAGTTTTTTTTCTTTATCCTTATGAATGTAAAAACAAGTAAGGATAATAAAACTTAATATTCTTTAATTTTTATTTTAAAAAAATCTGAATTTTCTCTTAGTGATTTTTAAAGGAAAAACATGAACTATTTGTGTTCTTTAGTTTTTTGATTAAGCAGACTGATTCTCCATTTGGTGAATCAAATTGATATTCACAAACATCGGCTTTTTATTTTGAGATACAATGATAGTGAGTTTATATTTATAGTTTAACTTTCTGTTTAGAAAAACAGTAAATACCACATGAACAGCTCATTATTTTTAAAAAGTCGGTGATGGATGGCCTATCAAAATAACTTTATAACAGTGACGACTGCCTACTAAAAAAGTTATATTAATAACATGGATGATACCCAATCTATTTTTAATTGGAAGGGACAAGCAGTGAATAATCCCTGCCAACCCACCAAATCCAAAAGGATTGAATGTCTCGCCCTGAATTGGCAGTAAACATTGTTCTAAATGTTGACTTTTTTCCCCAGATACATGCTGGTCGACGACGAAGAAGACAAGAAAACGCATCGGCCCGTTGCCCCCAAAGAGGTAAAAAATCCTCCAGAAATTGTCTTGCAAACACGAAAACAATTTTCATGGAATTTCTATTTCCATTTGGGCCAGGCTCCAAAGAAACTGGTTCGCTACCATGGCAACCAGGTGGTGAGCACCAAAGGTGAACGCTATCAGATGGTCAAGAAGAATGAGACGGATGACATGAAGAAGACGTATGTCAACCTCAAGCCGGCTCGCAAATACCGATTTCATTGACACGTTTGTATATTATTTATTATCCCTTGGTTTATTCTCATTGATGTTTTGTGAGTTTTACATTGGTTCTGGTTTTTAACATATTTTATGTTTTAATTTTGGCTGTAATTTTGTTTGAATTGCACATTTTGTACGCTATCATCTTTAGAGACGTCAAAATGATGGACTTCATGATCCAATTGCGCCATTTTTAAATCTTTTGCTTTGGTGGCATATCATTCTGAATTATAGGTCATTTGCAGGCTATTACTGTATGACAATTAATGTCAAGTTCTCGTGGGGCTTTATATATTTTCTTATGTCAACTGTTTTTACCATATACAAAAAACTCTTTATATCTCATTTTATTTTTTGCTATGCCCCCAGATCAAAACATGTATGATCGTTTGCACTGTGGTTTCTTCTCCAAACGCGACGTACTGTGCAGATATTATTGTATAGTATTTTAAAACTAGTGTATCTGAGTAAACCGTATTTTAGATTTGTGGGTATATTTAAGATTATATGACAGTTTTTCTATAGTTGCCACATCAATTGCATAAAAGAGCAAGAACAACGTCTATATAAGCTAAACATTTTCTTTATATCATTTCAAATTAAACAGGAAAGAGAAAACTGACAAGTGCAGGCCCTAATTGTGATTTTATCTCAAAAACTAAAATTTTGGGATTTGAATCATGGATTTAGACATAAAGGTTTTTTTATGGGGCAATATGCTTGATTGAGATATATAGTAACATTCAACAATTTAAACTTGTACAGCAGTGCCTTGAGATAAGAGTTGTGTTCTATTTGTGACCATGTTTGTGACTCAAAACTAGGGTTGGCAAGCCATCCAAAAATTACTTTACTTAAATTACTTTTTTAAAATACCTTTTTTGTATTTGATGTAGATATCCTAAAACAAAACAATGGACTGATTAGCTGTCGTCGTGCATATTTTTGTTCTATTTGACCACCAAAATATTTTTTTTCACAATCCGCAATCATGAATTGGTCAGCACTACTGAAAATACTCACAAAACCTTTCTTTCTATGATAATCAATGGTGCCATTTTCCATTCCAGCCTTCTCAAAATCCTCTTTAGTCAGGTCACTCATGTCTGAAAGCCCCTCTGTACTCATCACACCCTTGCAGAGTAAGTATCATGACATCTTAAGTTTTGTGAATATAGTGTGAAGTATTTTTGTTTGATTTATACCATTAGGTAAGGCCAACATTGGTCAATTGTTTGTTTCTACTGGATACTCTTTTATTCATAAGTGAATGATTATACAGTAACAGCATTGCCTGTGACTGATATGATTATTGTTACTGTAACGCGTGCCGTGGCTGTTGACTGAACTTGTAACCCTCTTGCTTTAACCAACGCACAATTTATATTAAAGGCTAATTTTGTAAAAAAAAAAAAAAATGTTGATTTTATTCCATTTCTTCCATGTTGCAAAACCCTCCCAGTCTAAATGGATTGGACATCCAAGGCCATCAATTTCACCAAAACGTCTTTAATCCATAATCAACAATGTAACTGCGAACATGTTTAATTATAGAAACAAAACAAAAACAATGAGTTCAACACAGCAAATATCACAATGATCAACTTGTGTAGAAGTAAAATTGGGAAAAGCAGTTTGGTTCTTTATCCATTTCATTTTTTTTCATCTGAGAAGACAAAATGGAAGGACATGCTTCATACTGCATTTCAGTGAAACTACTTGGCAGCATGAAAACAGGAAATGTATACAAGCAAAAAATGAGTATGATTAATTTGAATTGAGCTTTAGTGAAGTCATTTGACATTTTCAAGATGAAGACAAGTTTTACAGTAGTGTCTGTGTCAACAGGCCAAACGTTTCCTTGAACTGTCCCTCCAACAACATAAAATATACATGTTGTATTAGTAAGAAACCTACGGCTCAGGAGCCACATGTGGCTTTCTTGATGGTTGCATATAGCTCTCAACAGTGTAACAATGTTCTCAAAGCACTTTTAGTACTTTAAGAATGGTGAAATGACACATTTATTTGTATGTTGACTTTTAAATTCAGAGTAGGGCTTTCAAGGAATAACATTTAAAATGAATTATTTAGGGCCCTGCCTTAGTGAGATGTTTCTCTTTCAGTAATGGTTTAAAAATTGCTGAATTTTCAAAATTCCAAAGAAAATTAACAAACAAATGAGACCATTTTGTTAATTGAAGTTTCTTAGCAAAACTGTTGTTAAACACATTTTTTTTTTGATGGGGGAAGTGATTTGATCATTTGTAAGCTTGACTGAAATACTTCAAGCAATTTTTTTATAACCCTGCTTTAGATGTCAACTCGTTTCAGTGTAGCTTCGCACAAGAATATGCTTTATACTAATTCACTATGTGCAGCTGAATGACTTTTTGTGTTAGCGCCATCCGTGTACATCCCACCAAAAGCCATGAAGTTTATCAAGCAGCCTTTGTGTGTGCAATATCAGCCTAAAATATTTTCAAAGTGAGCCTTACTGTAAATAAGAATAGGAAGCCCAAAGCTGAATGTTGATGTATTTACTGAAATGTTTAAAAAAAAAAAAAACACTTTTCTTTTAGCAGTGTCCTTGCCAGTATCTAGTTATAGTCCTTCAAATACATATCAAAAAGAGATTACAAACATAAATTAGACAAATAATCAATCGGGTCAAGCTTTTAGGCCGCACGAACAACGGTAAATAATCCTGGCTAAATTTTGATTGATTTTTTTTTATAAATGTCCATTTGTTTTCAAAAAAATCCTTTTTTACAACATGGTTCTCAAATAACTAAATTGTTGAATGAATTTAAGATTATTTAATGCAAAAAAAAGACTAATTAGTAGAAAAATGTGTAATGTTACAATGTTGTCAAATTAAAAGGTCCAGTGATTTTTTTTCTATCAGAAACAAAATCATGAGTATGAAGCAAGAAATGTGCACAGTGTTTTTTTTATGTCAACATGAAGAGCAAATTTGTTCATTTTTTTCCTGAAAAAAAAATTGGTTCATAATTTGATTTATTTAGTAATACACTATCCAAATAAATATTTCACTTTCCTATTACCTATAGACTGTTTTTGCCTAATTCTAAGAAACATATGCTTCTGCTGTAGATAGCAATAATCTACATTTTTTTCCATTTTCCTTTCTATATTTTAAATCAGACATCTTTCTGTTTTAGCCCATACACTGTCAAAATAAGCTTGTTACTTTTGTCAAACTCCACACAAAAATTATGTCACGAGGTAAAAAGTGCCGAGTTTTTTGTGTGATTTTCTACGAAATCGCTGAGACCATTGTTTTCAGTTTATACCATGTGGTTGAATCGATTTGAACCGATCCATCATCCAAATTCTAAAAACATATAAGACTAACTGTTACAAAATGCTGCAAAACCCATTGAAACAACATACTTTCATAACATATCACCACGGGCCAGGTTCACATCATTTTTATCCCTCAAATCCCATGTTCTACACCATAAAATGTCAGTTTCAGAAAAGCCAAAAGGGCAACCGCTTGTAGTCTCCAGTATTTTAAAAGCTTCCAGTACCGGAGATTGCCACTGAAGCTTGGCTCCAAAACATATTATTTACAATATATTAGCTATATACAGTAATCCCTTGAATATTGCGGCTAATGTAGAAAAATTGGGAACTACGTTCACTCCTATAATAACTTTTTTACTCAGTGCTGAGTCTCAGTAACTTCCGCTTATGAATTTCAGCATAGATTTTCACATTTTTAGAACTAAAAAAAAAAAAAAAAAATCTTCAGTGAGGAGCCCCAGTAGCAAAAGTGGCTTCCGCTTATGAGTTTCAGCATGGATTTTCACATTTTTATGAACTTAACATTCTTTTAATAATTAGTAATAGTGAAAAATCACGAAGTAGTCAATAGGTGAAGACGCGATAATCGAGGGATTACTGTACATTCAAGTTAATAGAAAAATGTTCTATTTGACCATTAAAATTACCTTGATTATAACCTATTACAGATTTTGAATTTGATCCGAATGGCGACATCGTTGTTTCATCACATTTATACAGGAAGTGTTTTTTTTTTTTTGATAGCACAATTCCCACACATATGCAATGCTTCAGGAGAGACATCAGTGTAAAACTTGTGCCAAATGTAATGGGTCATTCTACAGTCTTGTCGTGGTAACCCCTGAGGGGATAAGCCAAAGTCCACCAATTGTTCACAAAGTGACATACGTTATGGTCCAATAGTTTTTGGACTTATTCGTTTCCCCTTGAGAATTTTTGTGGCGTTTTGTTTTGCCAAAGCTTAGTGAGATAAAGTTTACTCTTAGCACGCATGCAGTTTAGTTGGTTACACTAACGAAAACAACACAAGGGTTTCTGGATTTACCCGGGGTATGTGAGCCTTGCTGTGGACACACACACCATTGGAAACAAATTGTTGGTTCCAAACATAGATGATAAATATTGTTAATGTTAATCAAAACAAACACATGATTTGTCCAACATGTCCGGTAAATAAGTATTTGCATTCATATGTTGTCGGCATCATTTGTTTACTTCAGTTGACTTGCATCCCGCTCTAATGAACCTTATTCAAGATTAACGAATGCGGATGGAAAATATGGGGTACAAGAATTGAACTCTTTCCAAGTGGTTAACTCTTCCAAAAGCTGCATTGCATATCTTATTCACCTATTTATTCCATTAAATTACAAATGTTGCAAACTCTGACATAAATAACTAACCGAGACAAAACAAAACACAAACACCCCCTGAAAAAAAAAAAACCTCTTCAAGTACAGTCAACTCCCACGAGTTGGTCAAAACGATGGCACTCAGAGAAGCACGGTGGTTTCAAAGTAGGCGCTTATTGCCATGCAGCGACATAGTCCAAAAGTCAAACAAGGATGTTTCAAAGATCCACCTCTTCGTTGGGGTCTTCGTAACGTCCTGTGATCATAGTTCGGAGCAATGGTCCTACCTGGGGAAAGAAATATGACATTGACATGTTACTAGGACACGTGGAAAGTTTAAAAAAAAAAAAAGTTTGATAAGGGTGAGTCCTAAATATAAGCAGAAAGTAGGTTGAAGGCAAGGTTGAACATGCAATGGGGATTTTCAAGAAACGGGTGACCTAAAAAGAGGAAAGGAGGCATTTACTTGTCGGGCGTCACCAAGTGCCTCTCCCAGCATCTTTTCGATGTTCCGCATGATGGCCACCTTCTGGTGAGCTCGCAGTGGGTATTCTATTCTCTTGGGTGTGGGTGCCCCCTTTGAAACACACATTGTACGACATTCACAAAAGTTACATTCATTTGAACTAGAAAGTGCGAGCCCTCAGAGTCCAGAAGTCAATTGCCATCAATGGCAGCTAATGAGTTTCAACTGCTATTTATTTTTGTTTGCGACGGTGTACAGCAAGGGTAGGGAACCTATGGCTCGGGAGCCATATGTGGCTTTTTTATGGGTGTATATGGCTCTCTGCGAACGTGTGTGGTAAAATATGGGAACTGCTGATGAGAGACCTAAGTCCCGGACGCACCAATGGGAGCGTCACGCCGGCACTGTGGCGCCGAAACTATCTCTAGCGCTTTTTTAAAATCATATTTTTTCTTCATTAGACTCTTCTGCATGCATACTCTCATTGACACTCATTGATTAGCAACAGTGAAATAATGTTCTCAAAATAATTCAGACTTTTTTTACTTTTAAAGTGGTGAAATGAATAATAAATGCTCACATTTTCATGTATTTTTACTTTTAAATTTTGAGTATGGCTCTCAACGAATAAAGTTTGAAAATCTGAATTGTTTATGGCTCTCTTCGACAAAAAGATTCCCGACCCCTGCTGTACAGGATGCCTATAGATATAAGTTAGCAGAGTTGTTTATATGTATAAAACATCAGACAATATTTTGTGCTAATGTTCAATATGTCTTGGTTGTTAACTTAGATCATGTTACAGTATTTATATCTTCAATTTCATATGATAAACGATTAACATTATTATGGCCTACCACGAAGGTTTATCTTTAACTATATGGTGAACCAATCTGTGAAAATAGTAAGGCTTTATCAGCATTTATTCAAAATTTGGCATATTCTAATTAGCAGTTTTTTTTGTTTTCTACCGTAATGTATGCTTTTATGAAAAGAAGATTAGGTAGAACTAATTTCTCCTTTACAATCAATCGCAAAATGTTTTGTTGTTTTTTGGCATATCAACCTGTAATGTTGATTTGAGATACAACTGCTTTGAGACAAATTAAAACTCATATCTTAAGGCGGTGTTTTACTTTTAAATTGTTTACAATGCATACTTTGTACCAGAAGTTGACCGTAATTGTAACTCCCCCACTCAGAAGTGATTCGATGTGATGCCACCTATGGGAAATGAAGGAAAATTTGATAAGCACGTACTTTCTATTTAGAATTGCAAAGTCTACAACTTACCAATACATAGGTATGTAGAGCACATCTCCTGGGCCCACAACTGTCTCATAACCCACAACATTTTTAAAATTGGGGAACCTCTTATAGTCCGGGTTGTCAAAATCAACCTAGAAAGACAAACAATAATGTTTAACACTAAATTAAAACACAAGTAATAACTCAAAAGACATTCATTAACAGTTTTGGGACATTTGTACATTTTAATCACTCAAACAACCTGCTATAGAGCTACTAGCCGTAAACCCAGAGCAGGATTTAATTTTTCTCTTACTAATAATAGCAACGACCTGCTTTCTAAAGTGAAGTGACTGTGGTTTCAGATTGGCTGTAAACAGACCACACTTCTTAGCACTGTTTGGCTGCCCTGACAGATTCATATGAATGAGGACACTTCAATCTTATATCTTTCCATACAAATGTACCAAATTTTCTCACAGATATGCTAAAAAAAAATTGATGAGTGAATTGAGTTGGCTTATATGCGCACAAATTACACTTGATAGACACTCACTTATTTCCAAATAGAGAAAATATAAACAGTTAAAACGCTTACCAAAATGTATTTTGATATCAATGTGAGAAAATACAGTATTATATTGAAATCATTGACTTAGAGTTAGTAGCTTATGTGGGTTTTTCCTTAAATCTTGAATAATTTCAGTAGCGTGGCTCATAGTAATGTGTACTATTGTATGCAATTGACAGTTCTTGGCAGTCATACTCAACAAATAACGCCAGTATATGAATGCAATGTGTATCTCTCAATATTATAACTTACTTGACTCTGTCTGTCACACGGGTGGTGCACAGGATAAGGATAAAGAGACTCAAACTGGTCCGGGGGGAAGAGAATACACCTCTTATGGCCTTTGATTTGGGCAAAGAAGTTCTGCTGCTCATCGTAATGCGCTGGCGTTACGTTGCCTGAGTGTGGAGAAGGTAACTTAAGTCATATTACGTGATCACAAAAAAAGTGGCCTTGGGGAGAAATGCCATTTATGAGGAGTGGAACCTGCGTACCCTCCATGCCTATAAGCAGGAGGTTGGATGTCAGCTGGCCCCAGTTTCTCTTAGCCTGCTGCTTGTTGATCCAGTTCCAATTAAAACCAAGGAAGTCCATCACTATTTTCTTTCCGACTGTGTCGTTTAGCGTCTGCTGCAGGTACACCCTAGAAAAGAGCTTGTCATGATGCGATTGTTCCTGCTAAATTAAATTGAGATAATCTTCGGTTTTACCTCTCCTCTCCTCCCATTTGTTGCACTTGTTGCATCCTCTCCACAAACTCGAAGAATTTCATCTCCAGCCTATGTGATTTGGGGGCGAAATTATCCACGTTGGCCATCTTTTTCTCATCGTAATAGAGGAACTTGTGGTTTTCTGCTACATAGACAGAAAAGTCCCCATTGCCGATATTCTCCTGGAGGTATGCCACGTCCCATTTGAGGGCAGGATACACTAGGTTGGTGTCCGTTAAAACTACTGGCTCCTGCGGATACATACGGTAGGATTAAAACAAGGCTGGGTGAGAGAAGGCTTGAAAATAAAATAACCCATTTTTACACCAATACATACATTTATTACAGAAATAGAATTGCACGGTTTCACTACGAACTTAACATTAATTAACATTTAACATTAAGGATATTTTCTTGACGTTTCCTCCCACATTCTAAAAGACATGCATGGTAGGCTGATTGGACACTCTAAATTGCCCCTAGCAAGGAGTGTTAGTGTGAATGGTTGTTTGTCTCATTGGGCCCTGCTATTGGCTGGCCACCAATTCAAGATGTCCCCAGTCTCTGGCCAGAAGTCAGCTGGGATAGGCTCCAGCACCCCCCGCGACTCTAGTGAGGATAAAGCGGTTCAGAAAATGAGATGAGATAAGACTTTACATCACAAAGAATTGGGGCTTTTCGCTTCAGAATTGCAAAGTAGTGAAATACAATAAATGGGGGTATTTTTTAAAAATAATAATATAATAATTAAATATTAATTATAAATAATCCATAATAATTAGGAATAAAACATTTGTAAGTATTTTAAAATTCAAATAAAAAAATAAATAAAAACGTACTCACCTCATTGTTGATGAGTAATTCCGCAGCGGGGTCGCCGTGCGACAGCCGGGGGATTGCTTTAGTGGAGAACGTATACCTCCGCATCTGAGATTCGTCCCAAACCCGCTCGCGGATGCCAGTAAAACTGGCCGCCGAGGCGCCTTCGCTCGCCGACGGCTTCTCTGCTTCCACGACAGTCGCCGCTGCCATGGTGCGACGCTCTTTTTGTGGGACCTGCCTGCCTGTCTGTGGGGATTCAGCAGTTTACCACTCGTCACGTACGCCGTCCTCGCCAATAAATGAGCGACTTTTATCCACCGATCGCTCCAACGGGAAGTTTAACTCCAACAGCAGGGTTGGTCAATTGATAATTCCTCAAATAATAAAAATTAGTTTGCAAAAATGAAAACTTGTCTATGGTTTTATGTTCAGCACTGGACTGAATGGGTGGTGTTTACACATTGTGTTGACATCCGGAAAACCAACGAGATGAATGGTGAACTGTGCAGCGGAGGTTCCAGGAAAGAAGAAAGAGCGACACTTAGTGGAGTGGCGATCTAACTGCACTCTTTTATTCCTCCCTATTTAAATTCAGTTACTAGAAAACCTATCCATCCAGTGAACGCCCTGCAAATATGTTAGATACTTATATATAAAAAAAATTCTGTTTCATTTTACTGTATAATTGGCAGGTGTCCAGCCAATCATTGGCTGCATGCAATCACGCTTTTGCAACCAATCACTGCACTGACCGCACATGTGCACGACGCTAAAGCTAACTTAGCTAACATTAATGCCCGCGACTCCCCAAACCAGCGTTAAAAAGAACTGCGTCTTTTTAAGTTGAAATGTATGTATGTGCAAATAGAAGAGCAAGCGTTGAAAGGTCATCTTTTCTTTATGCGAGTGTAAAAGATCTGTTCTGCAAAACATGCAGCAAAGGTAAAGTTGTGAGCGAGTTTTCCAATGAAAAAATACGGACATTTAATGAAACCAAACTACCTCAAGAGCGTGAAAAATAAGGTAAGTCAGATTTTTGTAAATTCTAGTGTCATTTATTAAGATGCTTTATGTATAGATATTAATAATTCAATGTCATGACTAGATCATTAATGGGTAGTAAAAAATGCACCTGTTAGTGACATGTCTCATACTGGTGTGTTTGAGTTTTCTAAATCTTCTATTTGTCAAACCACTAAGCATTTGGCAGAAAATTCTTATTTTGTAAAATGTCGGTGTCACAGAAAAAAAAAATATGATTTAGATTTTTCTTAATTCATATTCGATACATAAGGTCACAATGGTCAAAGATGATAAAATCTGAGTTTACCAATGTGTTCGTTTTTTCACTTTGCAGGGAAAGTGCTATTGTTGTATTGTTTTTCAACGCTAAGGGGTGCTGTTGCCTTGAAGTGTCAACTTGTTGGCATTTTATTTTGGCAGTACATATAGTATTTAAGGAATGTGTCTTTTTTAATGTTCAAAGTTTAGGGAATAAATCATCAACACCTAGAAATTACATTGTTTTATCGTTTTATTTGGTAACAAGATGTTTCAAATTAACAGTCAACATAACGCAATTGATGCTCTAACAATAAAATATATTTAATTCTCAAAATTTGGTTAATTGTTAATTGTTGCTTACCAAAATAAAGGCTGACCATTTCCGAGTTCTTGTTTTGATTAAAGTAACAATATTTTTCTTAAATTGCCAGGATGTAGACAATTTTAAGTTATTGACATCAACTGCACTACAGTTCATATTGACAGATGTATTGATGGCAAATCACCGTCACCATTCTGTCTGTCAATCACAATCTGACACCCTCAGTCAGACTCTTAACCTGGATTCGATCGGACCCAAAAGGTTCGGTGAGTCGGTCTCAGGGGTTCGGTGGAGCAATTCCCACCGAGGTCAAGATACAATGACTCATCATGTCTATTCACAACAGCATGCCCGCTTGACTATCAATGGCTGCAGATGATCACATGACATTGCTTGGCCAGTGTTGCAAGAAATTGATATTTCTTGAATTTTGAAAAAAACTCATATTTTATTTTAAACTAAAGTAGGGTTCAGTGAATGCACATATGACCACTGCACTACAGTATAAAAAAATGGCTTTAGCGTTATACATCTCTGGATAAATTGTTGCATGGTGATAATATTAAAACCCTATCTATGTTGGTTGAAGCTGTAAAAAAAGTTCACATTTTTATTCACATTGTGAAATTTGGATTCAAATAACAATCATTTATTTGATAGACAGATAAACAGTTGGGCTACCTTGTGTCTAATTTACATATGCCGTAGACACACAACTTCACAATTTTATACATTTGCTGTTCGTTGATCCTTTCCTTGTATGATAGTTGGCTGGTGAGTAACGCTTGCAGTAACCACAGAAATTAACCACATTGCCACAATGGTAGAATGGTAAAAGTTGACAAGCTATTCCTTAGCAACGATTGCTAGGACGTATAATTGGTCAATGGTTGTATTTGGGGCAGAGTTTGCAAAAAAAGCAATTGGGATATTTACGAAAGCAGTGCAAAAATAGTGATTGTTTTGGGATTTCTTTCCGATTTCTTGGTCAAGTGCAAAATACAAAATGCTATTTCTAAATAATTTCCTATTTTTTCTCTGATAATGGAATTTTAAAGCATTAAAAGACATGCCAATGGAACTAACCATTCCGAAATTTTTGACTTTGAAAAAATTATTGCCTATATTCTTTCCATCGATGTGACTTCCAACTCATTTTGCTGTCAAAGCAAAATCAAAAGTGGCAACTCAAGTAAAAAGCAGATACCTGGAAAATCTCCTCAAGTGCATTAAAAAAGGCTTTACTTTTGATATGCATTACGTCACTGTCACCGATTTTTTTTCCTTCTTTTTTTTTGGAGCTGTTTTACTTTTTCTCCTAATTTCCCAAACATCCCCAAAGCGCCACAAATGAAGACATTCCTGAAAGAGAAGTGCCTTGTTTGTTTCCTTCTGACTTGATGGGTATTCACCTCAGCTCGGCAGGGGACCTCATCTGGCAGCGCCGACACCCTGGTGGGTTCCCATGCTCTTGTGTTTCCTGTGCACATCAGTGGGATGAGCTGGGCTTGATCCTTCTGATGCTCTTCTGCTTCCCCATTCTTGTGTGGATGAGCAGGGAGATTGACCACCCTGGTGAGCTCCCATCACCCCCCTTATAGAAGTTTGTATCTCAATCCTGATTGATGATGCAAAACTATTGTCTTCTGTCTGTCTATTGCTCTTTTTATCATTTCAACTCCATGGAAAACGAGTGCGCTCATTTTGAGGAATTTGTAACGCGGATTTTGCTGATTTTTGGGTCACATGGCAGCACATCCGGCCTTCTTCAAGTCATCTATGTTGGATTTCTCTCACATTCATATTGACCCTCGGCCCTCTAGGTGATGTAGGTTCAGAAACTTTAAGCCTTAAATCCTATTAGTCAAGGATTCTCTCAAGCATTAGAAGGATTTTTCCCCATTTGCTTGCTACCTAAAAGAATCTTTGTTGATTTTGGATGAAAAGTCGAGAAATTGATGAGAACTTTCTGAATGAACCGAAGCTTGGATTATAGAACGTGTTGAAACTTTGGCCTGGAATAAAATCAAGATTTAATTTCACGAATATGAAAATAAACAAAACCTTTGACAAAATGCTTAAAGTCCATATGCTGACTGCAGAACATAAAACATAATTTCCTCCCACATCTTGACTCATTCTCTGTATGGCAGACATGATTATTCTACTAATCGACATCAATTAACCTCCAACAAATTCATTTTTATTTTCTGTTGCATGAGATTTTTCTAACTGATTCTTATACAAATTTGCTTGTACAAGGTGAGTGGTTAGCACGTCGGCCTCACAGTTCTGGGGTCGGGGGTTGGATGCCAGGTCGTTTGCATGTTCCGCGCAGACTTCTCTGGGTACTCTGATTTCCTCCCACATCCCAAAAACATGCAGGTAGGCTGGTTGAACATTCTAAATTGGAACAACGTGGTTGCAGTACCCAACTTACGAGAAATTTGAGATACGAAGAAAATTCTTAGCTGGTTTGAGATACTAGCATACGAAATGGTTCCATTTCCTTTCATTCCTCTTTTATAGGGCCAAAGTCGAACTCTGGTTAAAAACGAAACAAAAAAACTGAAGCGGTACCTCATGTCAATCGTGATTCAGACACAAGCATTTGCCCCCACCCAGCAGGCAACGTGACCTCCGACCGAGGGGTCCAAACTTCCATGTTTGTGGGTCGACCCTGCCGCGTCCAATTTGCCAACGTGCATGAACGCGAGGTGGCTGGGGAGTGATGTACGACGGAAAGAAGGAAACGCATGACTTTAAGTAGCCTTTCACACGCAAAGCAAGATGTTTGAAAAAACTACTTGTACTCACTTAGTTGAAGTGTGGATTTTTTTAACCTAGTGCTAGGTACTAGTGTCTTAACTCTCATGACCTATCACATTAACATGTCCATATCTGAATCTTGACTCCCAAAAGTCTCGGTCATGTCTGGATTAAGAATTTCTGGGTGAAAACTATTGTATTCAACTTTATGTTACTAAGATTCCACCAGCCCTGTAAACGACTGCAACGCCTACAATAAAATATTCCTTCATTCATGGGTGTTTCATGAGATAACTTCATTTAAGTTAAATGTAAAGTTTATGTTATATTACGTCTTGTCACCAAAGTGTAACGAACTGAAGGTGTCAAGTCAAGTCTCACTCCTTCACCACTGTCTGTCTTGAAGTTAAGAACTCCATACATGATAATCTCACATTTTATTGCAGATCATAACTACTAGATAGGTATTTGTTACTTTGGGAGCATAGGTGGTGAATTAGAACAATAAAAATATTTTTAGGTGTTTTTCAGAGGGTGGGAACGGAATAATTTGTATTTGGCTATTTTAAATGGGAAAAATAATTTGAGATATGAGTAAATTGACATACGAGCTTGGTGTCAGATCACATTAAGATCGTATTTAAGGAATTACTGTATTAGGATAATTTGCTGACAGACGTCCTGAAACGGCAACCATGCGGGCTGCGGCAGCCGCCAATTGAGAGACTGAGGGTAGGAACGATGCTCTGAAACAACAGGGAAACTTCAGACTTGCTTGTTTTGCCTATCCCAGCTAATTATGGGCACAAAGCGCGGGATACTCTGATTCGGTGGCAAGCCAATCGCAAGGCACAAGGAGACAGACAATCCTTCACATAACACTTGTAACTAAGGGGCAATTTAGAGTCTTCAACCAGCCTACTATGCATGGTTTTGGCTAGTGGGAGGAAACCGGAGTACCCACAGAAAACCCACACAAGACCAGAGGAAACATACAAACTCCACACAGTGAGAACTAACCTGGAATCAAACCCTAAACCTTAGAACTGCTTTTGGTAATAAAGATGTGCGCATTACAAGGGTCAGCAAAATGTTCTTTGATAGCAAGGCCAAGCTTATACTTTATTGCAGACAAATTTGAGTTGGAGTTTGATTTATTTAATAAGGGACAGCACATATTAATGTAGCTGAGGGCTAATTTCCATCTTTAGTCCTTTGTGTAGGTTGAAGATAAACGATGACACATACACACAAACACACACACAAAGACACACAATTAGCACAGTTTTAGACAGCATTGTGATCGCAATTTTGTTCATCTAACTGTCAGACTTTAAGATGATTGAGGTTCAGAAACCGGAGTTCATGTATGGTAATTGGTAATGAGTTCCAGGTGTGTGAGGCACGGACAGAAAAGCTGAGTGTATTCTTTTTGAAGGGAACTACACAGTCACCTCTAGAGCCAGCTCTTGTTGATGTGTTGGATTTTTCTGTGCAAAATCTTGCAGTGAGAAGGAGCTTTATTATAGAAGATTTTGTAAAGTGGCACGGGTAGACAGAGATATGGTGTTGATAAGCTCAATGAGAAACACCTGTGTCAGACGAAAGAAGACGAGCAGGAAAGACACAGCAAGTGAAACTAATGGGAAAAACATGGACAGACACACAACAACAAACACCCAAACCACAAAATCCTAACAAAATATGACAACATGCTCCCACAATCTCACAATAATCCAACAATTTGCATTACTAGAGAACCCTGTTTTTGTTTTTTGAATGGCATTCTTTTGTTACCTTTAGCATTTAGTTTCAGTGGCGAAAAAAGTCTGTCCAAAGCTCACAGGGCAATATGTCTGGAATGCTTTTCATGTGAGCGATCTTTCCGGGGGGTCAGCGCCTTTTGATTATCGTGATTTACTAAATAAGATGTCAACAAGGTGTTTCCTTGACACGATATTGAGCCAAAGGAGGAAAGTGCAGAAATGAATGCTCTACTCCCCCCTTCTTCCTCAATGGGACCCCTAATCTCCTCTTTCTGGTCAGAAGGGCTTCGGCCCTCGGCTGCCGCGCGTTGGCCCCCGCTAGCGCCCAGTGCTTGATCACCCATCTCGGCGAGCATGTGTTTATAAAAGCCACTTGTCGGGGCACAATACTTGAACTAACTTCTTTTGAGGGAACAGTGTGAATCTGTGTAAAGCCTTTTCCCAAACTCCTTTCGGAGGCGACAGGCCATTGAGAGCAGCCCAAGAAGGGGGATTATCTTCCTGGACTGCGACGCATTTCCGAGAGAGCTGATTAGCTCTGCGCGCATTGTTAAATCGAGCAAAGGCAGGCCCTAGAGGAGTGAAAGGAGCCAAATAGGTGGGCCGGTTGGGATAAAGTAGCAGCAGGAAGCCTCAAGCAAGTTTTCCCAACATTTTCTTCTCCTCGATCGCTGTGCTGAGGAGGCACAGTGTGAAAAAGAAGATTAGCATACAAAATTAGAGGCGGGATGACTTTTATATGGGCAACTTGCCTTCATGCCGTCCACCGAAAATCCCCATACCACCTCCCCTCCGGGTTGTACTACTCTGTCTGGACAAAGTTAATTAAACTAGTATTAAACAGTAAAGAAACTCGGGCGTTCTTTTGAGGATTACCAAGATGAGGGAGGGGACGGGAGGGATTTGTTGTGGGGGTGAAATTGAGAAAGGCACGATGGAGCAGAGTTGAAGGGTTTTCTTAACCGGCCCCCCTTCTTGGGCCCCACCTTGAGGACCCTAACCCCCTTGTGTGAACAATGCGAGAAGTAGAGCTATGTTTACTTCAAAACAACAATCACGAGATGATACACAGTAGGGTTTTTTTATTCTTTACATAACAGAAGAATAGAAAACAAACAAGACTAATAACACAACTAAGGCAGTGCAATAAATTAACAATGTACAGTACAAAGTGCTTCATCTTATATACATTTAAATACATAGAAAGGGCAGCGATTGAAAGTTAGAGTGGAATTCCAATGGATTGCCAAATAAAAAAATAAAAAAAACATGTGGATAATGAAACTTTATGGTCCTTTGTTCTTAACTCATTGGCTGTTAATGACCACGATAGACATCCAATCCATTTTGACTGGTAAAATGGGTGTCTATTATAGTAAATGGCAAGAAATTGAGTTAAAAATAATGAACTTAGATGCTCATGAACTCATTTACTTTCAGATCATTTGAACAGATCTTTTGATAGCCCCGCAATATTGGGTTTTATGATCATATGTCCACCAAATATGCAAAATAAAAGAAAATATACACTTCATTCACAGGAAATTGAAATTGTGATTATACCATTTTTGTTCTTTAGAAATTAGAAAGAAACGTCTTTCATCTATAAGACGCAAAATCACTTGGAAGGCATTTTTGGTTGCTTTACGTGGTACTTCTTACATTTTCATTGTATAGATGAGCTAAAACAATAATTACAGATAATGGAATTACAGCAAATGTATTTAATGGTGAACTTTGGGAAAAAAAATGTTATGGTCTCATGTATAACACATGGCAAAAATCAACACCCAATGATTTTGGTGTATCATTAGTGTAGTAAAAGGCTCCAACTCTATTTGTCAATATAGCTGGTGAGAGTAAGCGAAAATGTGTGATCTGCGAGCTGTAGTGAAATAAAGAAATTATGTGATTTGTGTCATGATAAGGCCGCTTGAGCGTGTAGTGGTTCACTCGCCTGAGTTCTGTGCCGGCAAACGTTGGATCGATCCCCGCTCGGTGGCGGTTTGATTGTGATTGCGAATGGTTGTCTGTCTCTATATGCCCCCAACGGCTGACTGGCATCCAGTCTAGGGTTGTCTTTTGATCCGAGTCAGCTGAGATACGTTCCAGCAACCCCTGCGGGGATGTACGGTAAATGTATCATGGTGTTCTCTGTGGTAGTTAAAACCAACAGTGAAGTTCACGCATTTTAAATTGATGATTCCAATGGTCTTTAAAAAAACAAAACAAAAATCTAGCCACATCCCTCAATATTGGCTGCATAAAATGCCAATGACCTTGGTATAAAAATTGAAATTTACAATTTTGAGACATCAGACCCTTCCTTAAAACCTATTTCAAAAATAGAGACTCGTCAATGCCATTGATCTCAGTACATTTAAAATTAAAAGAAGTCAGAATTGTATAGATGTCATAGCCTTACTTTTCACAGAATTAATTTGCGATTGACTTTTTTGAAGGGGAAGGGAATTACAACTTGTTTCATTGACTTAACCTCATTACGAATCGGTATGACCCAATGTACTCCAGGATGGCTCAGTGCTTCTTGCCAGGCTTGAGGGTCTTGCGTCGTCCAACGGCGCTCTCGTTCCTCCCTCTGGTGCCTCTTCGCTTGACGCAGAAGAACTTGGTCAAAGTCTTTCTGCATTGTTCACACTTGACAGCGCAGCACCAATGGAACTTACAGTTACAACTTGATACCAACTCAGCCTTACGCTCCTCTACGGCCAGGCCGCACTCGCCGCATAGCCTCTTGCAACTGCGCTTCTCCCACTTGCTCAAGCTCTTGCCCTTTTTCAGGCATTCACGGCCTTCGGTGCCCGGTAGCCCCAAAGTACGATTTTCCAGGCAGTAGTCAGGCGAGTCCTCAAGATGGACTAGCTCTTTACGGGAGATGGAGCTGAAGGTCTCAGCCACTGCCCCCCGGCCGGCCGCGCTGTTTCCGCCCCCGCGTAAGAGATCCACCTTCAGTGCTCTGTGGTATTTCTCCTTCAGGTAGTTGCCCACCTCCCTGAATTCGGGCAGCTGCAGCCAGCAGGTCTGTGTGGTACAGCTCCCCGAGACCCCGTGGCATTTGCATGTCTTCTGCATGGTCCCCTTCACCGCCTGCAGTTGGGAGAAACCAGGATTTTTTTCTCCATAATTACCTTTACCTACTATACTTTTAGTTACCATTTTTTTCTCTTTGTCTTTAATAACAAAATATTGTATTTATGGATTTTTAGCTGGCATCATGCTTCCTTGTTTCAGATATTTGCTTTGCACAGTGGCCTTGATTATCTTAATGAAGTTGACACTTTTTCAGAGTCTATACGTGCTAGCATCAGTGTCCATTATCCAACATTACCACAAAAGAACCATTTAAGGCTGGGTGTTTTCACAGAAAAACAATGGAATTGAATGGCAACACAAATAAATGTAAAGGGAAGTGACGGCTCTTTTCAAATCATTGGACTGTGTCCCCAACAGGACAGGCACGGGTAAAACAAAAACCTGAACACCCAATAAAAGATTTAAGATGATCGTCTCCAGGTCCTCGACTAGGTTTTTGTTGTCGCCTGCGCTTCCTGACTTTAACCAACACAAACATCTGCCACTTGAAAAGAGGACGTCCTCTTTCCCTTTTTCTCAATCCAAAAGTTTCGCATTGCTCCCCCGTTGTGCCCTCCCTCCCCTAAGAAATGTGAGTATTTATTTAGCCTGTTCATTATCATCATGTTTTGCGAGACTGACGAGACCCAATGGAGAGTCCTATTGAGCGAGCATATAAAAAAGGAGTTTTCTGTGCCCATTTTTTTCTGTTACAATGATGCTCCAGGTGCCGTGGGGATCCCGGGGCTCGACGGGGGGTCACAAAGGCACCGTCCACAAAGAGCACTTCAGCTGCACGCCTGTGGTCCCCTCAGACTACCCCCGGAGCTGGACAAAGACCAACATAAATGTGGGATCCTTATTGCAAGAATAAAACTAAACACTTATTTAAAAAGCGAGGGATAATACAAAACGCTGTGCAGTGTCCAGCTCCCCTGGATCTCCAATTAGGCTAGCACGGCGGCGATTCTCGATTGTCATTCAGAGCTGTTTAAATAGACCCTTCTGGTACAGCGAACACACTGTTGTGATCAGGAACGAGTGGCACCTCACTTATAGCCGCGTGAAAGGGTTGCGCTTGGGTGGCACGCTCTCTTAGACAGGTGGAGGCATGTAGGGGAAGATCCAAAATATCATTCTTCGACTCATTAACGCACAATACAATTAGTTTCGTAAATATTGTCACTCTTCTCTACCCAACAAGTGTGAGCATTGATATGTTCGCGCGTACCTTTCTGCCAGCTTCATTGTTGTGTAGATTCATGGCCGCTCGGGCATCCTGGCCTGTTTCCAGAGCATCCACAAACTGTTTTGCGATGGCTTCGGCGAACCCGACGTTGTCACTGCAGCCTCCCCACAGCCAACCATGACCACCTAGAAGGAAGAAGAATCATTAACTACAAGATGAAGATTTAGAATGCACCCGATGCACAAGCCATTACAATAATTTCTGTCTTGAAGATAAAAATTCAAATTAAATTGCATACATATCTCTGATATTGCATAGCTAGAAACCTAGGACTATTTGTGATTGTTTTGTGTACTTGTAAATTTTGTTGTGTTTCTTTGATGCAATACAGCTGTAGACCTTGGTAAAGCCGTAATCATACATCTTTAATCAGATAAGCAGTGATTCAAAAGAATTACTTGCTTTCAAATACAGTGTTCCATCGCTTATCGCGGTTAATGGGGACCGGGACCCCCCGCAATAGCTGCATTTCCGCGAAGTAGGCGTGCCCCTTCAAAAATGCTTAAAGAAACGTATAACACGTGCACAAAAGCACCACCGAGCAAAAACATCATAGTAGTCCGGATGGAGGATCTTCTGCAGTTTTTTTTGCACGTAAGAAACATCGTTATTGGGAGTTGTGAACATTGTTTTTTTGGGCGGTGAAGATGCGCCTGTAAACAGCCATGACGTCATCAATGCGATTCCTGAACTCTCACCATGTTATTGACCATTTCTTTGAACTTTTTTTGATGCAATTACTAATTCTTATTGAATATTTTGTTTCCACCTCTTGTACAATGATGTAATTTATAATTTTAACTCAATATCTTTAATTTTTTTCCTAAAAAAAAATCTGCGAAGCTCTGAGTCCGCGATAGCTGAAGCGCGAAGTAGCGAGGGAACACTGTACTCGACATTTTTTATTTTTTATTCATTCATTTACTTTCCGTACCGCTTATCCCCACAAAGATCACAGAGGAGCTGGAGCCTATCCAAGCTAAATGTTGGCACCCTGAACTGGTTACCAGCCAATCACAGGACACAATGAGACGAACAACCATTCACCCTCACACTCATACCTAGGGACAATTTAGAATGTTCAACCAGCCTACCATGTATGTTTTTAGGATTAAACCATCAATCTCAGAACTATGCACAAACCACTCAATCGCAGTGCTGCCTATTTGAGATGGAAATGTATTTCCTACCTCGTTGTCCATTGCGGCTGTCGTCACAACCACAATTGTCGAAATCCCCCATACTGCAGTTGCGAGTCAGCGTGTACATGACGCCGGCAGAGCTGATGGCATGCACGAAAGCTGTCTCCCGATTGGCTGCCACAGAGATGTTTACAAATGTCATTTTAAATATTTTAAAAACCATATTGTAATGCTTTTTTTGGTTCTATACACAATCACATCCATTCTATAAAGACACATGGAAAATAAATATTTTGTTTTACACATATTAAAACTCAATTTTTAGAACACATTGTTAGTGTGACAAAGAGTTTATTTCAATTCAAGTTATGTAAAATAATGTGGGAACATTGCATACAATAATTATATTATCATTTCAAGTCGCATTTATATAGCCCTGAATCACAGAAAGAACCCATAGGATTTCACAGACCACAGTTAAAGTTAAAATATTGAATATATAGGTACATTTTAAATTAAAATAATAATAATTATAGTTATTCATTCATTTTCTAAAAAGCTTAAGGGTTGCACTGGATTGCTGGAGCCTATCCCAGGTAACTACGGGCACCAGGCACGGAGAATCCTGAATCGGTGGCCAACCAATCGCAGGGCACAAAGTGACAGAAGACACCCATTCACGCTCACACTCATACCGAGGACCATTAAGTGTGTTCAACCTGCCCCGCCTTCATGTTTTTAGAATGTGGAAGGAAACCAGGTTGCCCAGAGAAAGCACAAAGAAGCCCGGGGAGAGGACCAACCTGGGATCAAACCCTTGACCCCAGAACTGTGAGGTCGACACGCTAACCTATCGATAGTAATTAACAATTAATATAAAAATTGTCAATTTTTATTCTTAATAAATAAAGATATAATTTCATAAAGGCCATCTACAAAGAAAAATATATATGGTTGCTGCCTGTAATGGCACCAATACCCGAACCCATTGGCAGACACTTGCGATAAGGTATATGGTCAAACTTAAGAAGTCCTATCAGGCCTTGTTGGCAGGGAACTTGACGGATAGGTACCGGCTGGGTCAAGTGAAACATGGCTCTGGTGGTGACTGTGGCTTTTAGTCCACCCACGGCTGTGTCAAAAAGGGAAAGTAGTGCACCATCAAGCTGTGACCGTTAACTTCCATATTTTCCATATTTGACCGTTTTATCCAATGATTGAAAGATGTTTGCACATGTGCAGTTGTTGTTAAATCCTTTATTGTTTGCATAAAATGCAATGCGAAAAGGAATCGCACTAAAAAAGGCTGGCCTAAGTGCATTTTGGTCCAGACTCAAGAAAACCAAACTATGGACTTTCAGATTCAAAAGGAGCAAGGTGGATTTCTTTCTGGCCATGGAACAGTGGACCATCTCTACATGGGGAGTTCACCAAACCATGAGTGGTCAAGTTTTGTGGACTCGGAAAAGGTGTTTGTTTGACTGTATCTCCCAAGAGTATAGTGGGGGGGTTGGTCTAGGATTATGGGGGATGGGACTCCCTGATACAGGCCGTTCGATCATTATATGAACAGTGTTAGAGTTTGGTCAACATACCTCTCTGAATCTGTTCATAACTTTAATGGACAGAATATCTAGTTATAGCCGAGGCGTTAAGGGTTTCCGGTATGGTGGGCTTAGAATTGCTTTTTGCAAATGATGTGATTCTATTGGCTTCATCAAGCCAGGCTATTCAATTCTAATTTGATAGATTTGCAGCGGTATGGGATGCACTCGGGTGAATATTTCACCATTTCCCTTGGTAGGGAAATGGTGAAATGGCTGGTCAGGGAGGAGGTTCATTTCCAAGTGGAGCAGTTCTAGTATCTTGGAGTATTGTTCAAAACTGAGAGAAGAATGGAGATTGACAGGCAGAGTGGTGCAGCATCTGCATTGACGAGAACTGTATCTTTCCGCGGGGGGTGAAGGAGATTTTACCCGTTGATCTACATTCCTACCCTTATCTATGGTTGCGAGCTGTGGGTTGTGACTAAGAGAACAAGATCCCAGATACACCTGACTGAAATTAGTTTCCACCAGAGAGTGTCCGGGAGTAGAACCTTTTATCCGTACTCATTGTAGGGAGCCAGATGAGGTGGCTGGGGTATATTCTAGGACCTGGGAACGCCGTGGTAGAGTTGGACAAAGTGGCTGGGGAAGGGAAGTCTGTGCTTCCCTATTGCTTCCCCTGCAACCCGATGTTGAAAAAGTGGAAAATGAGCAGTGTTTATCATAATGATAATAAAATTCTACAATCTTAAAAACAGCATACTTAATAACGATATCAAGTAAGTATGCTGATTTTAGGTATATATATATTTTTTTATATATATATATTTATATATATATATATATATATATATATATATATATATATATATATATATATATATATATATATATATATATATATATATATATATATATATATATATATATATATATATATATATATATATATATATATATATATTAAACCTTAAGCTTTAAACATACAAATGCACTTATATAAACCTTCAATATACTTATATAGGCCTTAAACATAAATTATAATACAACATATAGCACTGAATCAACTTATGAACAAATTCAACTTATGAATAAGCGCTCGGAACGTAACTCGTTCGTAAGTAGGGGAGCGTCTGTACTTTACAATGGTCTATTAGTCACTTTACCACTGCGCTGACATGGGTGTGGATGTGTACTCACCACTGCGCAGACCACTGTGCGTGGACAGCTGGAGCGCTCTCTCGGGACAATTCCAGCGGTCCCAAGCAAACTGGTACTTGCACTCCTCAATGCCACTCTGGGCGCCTGCCGCCACACTGCTTGAGTAAATCAGGTATGCCTGCATGTCCAGCAATCACAAAAAGGGACACCTTGTTTAGTATGCTAGAGACACTTTTGGACAATATTTTTGTTTTGACTTCAGAAAAAAACACTGATATGTGAGTAAAAATGTGATAATATTAATTAAATATTCTTAATTTAAGGAAATATGTTAAAATGAGTTGAAACTGTAAAACAATTATGAAGTTTTGTAGTAATTAGTTATGAGTACAAAAATGTATGTAATGAAAACACAGACTCGCAAGCATATATTCTTGATCCTTTGCAAAGAGCAACTAATAGAATTACAAATACTTCATAAGACTAAGGTGGTTATGTTTACAATAGTTACAATATACAGTATACTTCTGCTCCCTGGTGGCCAAAGTATAAATAATATTAAAAATCAAATACGTACATTTCAAAATTAAAGGATTTATATGTATTAAACCAAAAAAAGAAATATAAATTATAATGATTAATAACAAATGAGGAAAGTATAAATAAGGACAACACATAAAAGACTAAAAACTATGAGTAAAGTTGTCTGTCTTTTGCCCTGTGATTGGCAGCTGGGATAGGCTCCAGCACCCCGTGAAACCAAGAAAATGAAAGGATGAATATTTTTGATAACCAATTTGAAATTCTGTTGCTATAATTTCTTTGTAGATTAAAGCTAAAATTTGCCAAAATTGCATTGAGTTCAAGGTTTATTTCCTCACCTATGCTACTATATTGTTACTGATAGCACACAGCTATGATCAGAGGAACCAATACTTTATAAAAAAAAATAAAAATAAAATAAACAAAAAACTACAAAATAATAGTACTCAATAAACATACCAGCTGTGGCTCTTTATTTTATATTGAATTTTCTGTGAATAGTTTGATATTTATTATGAAACAAGTAAGCTACATATGTTAAGTACAGTATGCAATGTTTTTGCCCATTACTTCCTCGTCCCTTAAAGGCATATGCACTGTCACTTTAATATGTTCTAGTAAGTTGAGACATTTTATTTTTGTGTGTTCAAATATGCTTATGATTCTTAATTAATTTTTGAAAGTCCTTTCTGCCATCAATGGCGATAAATGTCAAGTCCATTTGAACTTTGAAAGAATGACAGTGATCATTCACTTCCCAGTCAAAATGGATTAGACGTCTATGGCATTCAATAAATTACTTGTGAGGTGATGTGAATGATCATATGGTTAATATGTTTCAAGTGGCTCTTTTTACTGAGGTGGAGTGTAGCATCTCATACACACACATAGAGGCCCAGGGTCTCGCTAATGATGACCACCCACTATAGCAATAGCTACCCTTGCCTCTTAACACATTCACCCACTCCTACACACACACACGTGCGCACCTCAGCTCTTGATAAGGTCAAGTGTACACATGCAGGAGGGGCAAGAATGAGGAAGAAAATGGCATTAAAACCACACAGGTAGCACACACACATACTCATGCATGCAGAAATTGAGGAAAAAAGGGGATGGGGAAGAAGAGATCAAAAGGAAGTTGGCTTACCTTGGGTCCAGTCATCAAGAAATTATTCACTGACCTGGAAAAGAAGACAAGCTTATTGAACTCAGTGTCGTCCATAACACATTCCGCTCATTAAGTGCATGGACGTAGTAGCATGGGAAACATCCCACTGATGGCACTGCTGTACAACTTGATGCATTGAATTTGACATAAAGCAAATGGGTTTGAGATTTTTAAAGGAAAATGTTTTATTTCTTTGCCCATTTTAATTATTAGCAGGGAATAATGCTGCCAGTCAAAATGGCCTATACGTCATTAGAATTGAAAGATGAGTATTCATAGTGTGTCCTCTTAGAATAAATAATTTGGCATTGTGTTGTCATTCTGTGTGTTAAATACAGTCGTACCACTACTTACGAAATTAATTGGTTCCAGAACTTTTTATTCGTAAGTAGAGCAGCACTTTCTATTCATTCATTCATCTTCCATACCTCACATCCTAGAAAGGGTTACAGGGGTTGTTGGAGCCTAATGCAACTGACTTCGGGTGAAAGGCAGACTACACCCTAGAGTGGTCGCCAGTTGGCTGTATCGCACACAGAGAGACCATATGCACTCACAATCATACCACCACCAGCGGGAATCGAACCTGCCCGCATGGAAGTCAGGCGAGTGAACCTCTCTACACCAAGAGCTACTTTTCAAGAAGCCAACCTCCCACGATCTATTTATCGTGTCACAGAAGCCCAGGCTGCAAATTTGGCTTAGGATATTCATTTTATATTACATAGCTTATACAAGTATTCGTATGATGTGCACCAGTGGTGTTCAATTTTTTTTTGCTCCAAAATCTACTTTTCAGGGAGTCAACATCCCATGATATGCCTTTTTTTCCAGGCTCATGACAAATCTCAGCAGTTATAAATGTTGTTATAGCCCACAATAGATTCTGTTGCAAAATTGAATCAACATGTATGGGAGTGAGAGGTAGCAGGGGTGAAAACCCACTCTTGATTCATGGACTCGCTTACTGCAGATAGTATGCCAAATTCATAATAGCGTTGCTAAGAGAATCAACGCACTAAAACATCTTATTGTCGTGCTCATTTACCAGTAGTACCTTGGCAATCTACTGGTAGATCGCCATCTACGTATTGAACACCCCTGCTCTACATCACTCAATACTTTATATGTAAATTCTTTAATTGGTTTCATGGGCCTCAAAAAGAAATAAAGAATACCAAGTAAACCCTTTAAAAATATCAGTTTTCCACTTTTGCATGAAAGATGTGAGAAAGAGACAAAAAAATGATAAGAAAATTATTCATTATTTGATGCATTAAAAGGAATAACAAGCATGCAAAAACATGTCCTATTCGTGCATTATAGTACAGTACAGTAAGGAGGAAGTGAGCAATAGCATACAAACAAATGCACTTAAATACACATCTAAACAACTTCAAATTATGAATTCAAAACAACTTCATATCTCACCTCTTCATATCTCATCGTTCAGTACAGTACAGTCCTCGCTTATATATACAGTGGTACCTCGACATACGAGCACCCTGTTTATGATTTTAGCGCACTGTCATTTTTGCTGCATCCCTTTCATGTATAACAGATCTCTACGAGCACTGGACGGAGCGTTGTATTTTTTTCAGTGTTTTTTTTCCCCGTCACAATTTCAATTTCGGAATACAAAAGCAAACAGCCCATCGATAGTGAAAGTCAGTTTGGAGGCGGGGTAAATAGAGCCAACCCGAGTGAAGAAATGTATCAAACTTTGAAACTAAATTAGAATTAAGTTTAGTGTAAGGTTAGATTAAATTTATTTTTGAGTGTCTGCATCATAATCCAAGTTCATTTAAATTTGTTTATGTTATGAAGCGAGCGCGCTGCCGTGCAAAAAGCGCCCCAATTGTATATTTTCTGTTATTTGTATACATTTATAATTATGTATATATATATATATATATATATATATATATATATATATATATATATATATATATATATATATATATATATATATATATATATATATATATATATATAATCCAACCAACTGCTTACTCTAAAATAACCGGATGAATTAACATGTGATAAACAAAGTATTTTGATTATTTGTCATTGTTTTGGCATAGCAATTGCACATAATGACACAATATGAATGGAGTGGCAAAAATGTCTATTTTATCCAAACATTGCAAAATTGTAGCCTAATGTTAATAACATAGAGAGGCAAATTATTTTGGTAAATTTGAATGATCATATAACTGGAATAGCATCCCCCTCTCCTTCCCTTGAAATACACTTTTTTTGTGAGGAAGTGATGCGCAATGGAACTCACCAGCAGCAGTATGACCTCATGTGCGCCAGCAGGATGAAAATATAGAAACAAGCCTCCAAATGCATGAACATGCTGACGAGATGCGAGATGGACCCTGAAGCTCCAAGCCTCTCGCGCAATCTGAAGAAGATGAGGGTGAGGAGGAGGGGCGACGCTGAAATGGAGCCCTTCTCTTCTCCAACAAGAGATTATCTGCTTAATTCAAGATTGACCCCCCCTACCTCTCCCCCATTTTCTTGTTCCCCTCGCGACCAATCCCATGAGTCGGTCTGGATGGCGGTGTTGGTGAGAGCAGATGATCAAAAGGGGCTCCCCGGGCCCTGGGGGTCGCAGGCGGGGAAGAGCCGCAGGATCATCGGAACAATTTTAACATTTTTTAAAAAAAACATTTGATAAAGTTGGACAAAATGGGACCATTTTAATAAACATTTCATATTTCAGGTAATTTCTTTGATTAAAAAGCGGCCATTAAATGGCATTATTTGCTTGTATAGTATTTAAAAATGTTAATGTATGTTTGTTCATCTGCAGTTACATTGTATCAATAGATAAGTTAGTTCGTTTTTTTATTTGGAAAAAAAACATTGGATATATTTGAAAGGGTCTTGTGACATGTTTTATTATGTACACCAAAATCTGACCCTTTGTTCTTTGTACATGCAAATGGGGATTAGGAAGAGATACTTTCAAGGGATGTTTTTGGATTAAGTTCCAAAAATAGAGATTCTTGCGAGATTTTTTTTTATTTTGCTAGATGTCAGAGTATACCTCTCCGTTACCTCCATCCGAGTGAACTAACGACCTGATTGCCACATAATACACTGAATGTGCAATCAGACGCAAAATATCGCAGACAAAAGGAATTGTGATAAAAATTTAAACTTTTTTTACATCCCCTTTTGCTTTTACATTTCAAGTTTTATTGCTGCAATAATTTATGAGTTATTATTATTGATATTAATAATAATGATAGTAATTTCATGACATATCTACATATACATTATCTAAATTGTTAAGATGATATACATTTAAGGACTTTATTTGTTTGCAAGGATTCAATTCAGCGCGTCGGCCTTATAGTTGGACTTTGCTTTGCATGCTCTCCCCGGGCTTGTGGGTTTTTTTTTCAGGTACTCTGGCTTCCTCCCACATTCCCAAAAATGCACTAGTAGGCTGGTTGAACACTCTAAATTGCCCCTAGATATGAGTGGGCGTGAGTAGTTGTCTGTCTTCTTGTGTCCTGTGATTGGCTGCCAACAACTTCAGGGTGTCCCCCGGCTCGTGCCCGAAGCCAGCACCCCCCGTGATCCTTGTGAGGATAAGCAATTCAGAAAATGAATGGTTATCCCTGCGACTCTGAGACATTCCGTGGCTGCCTGTAAGTAACCACAGTAGACCAGCAGAGAGCAGAACTGCACATTTTCCCACATTGTTCCTCTTGTGCCCTTTTGCCCGTCACTATCTGGTGACTCCATGTTGAAAAACCAGCTCTGTCCAGTTCACAGGCCCTTTGACGTCCGTACTCAAACTGGTTGCTGTCAAACAAACGAGGAATGTCCTACAAACAGGCGTTGCGTGGCGCTATCTGCAAAATCCCAAACGAGATTAGTGACACACATGCACACCATTTTTGTTGCCGTGTGACACGCAGGTGTTACACTGATGACAATCGCTATGTTGAGGACGCCACACTCAAGTTCGACAAAAAACACACTGACTGACTGCAAAAACAGGTGTGCACAATATGTCAAGAGTCTCCACTAATGTAGGGCATCTAAAGCCATGTCCAAAAATGAGTATTTTGCCCCTTTGGTCCCCCCCCAAAAAAGGTCCGGTAAAAATATCAGGCACACCCAACCGTATCAATGTGGGTTAATGGTTACCAATTCAGGGTGTCCCCTGCTTTTGGCCCAAAGTCAGCTGGTATAGACTCCAAGAGCGGTTCAGAAAATGAACAAATGAGTAGAGAATGAGCAATACCATCCTAAAAAAATGTTGATGACACATAATTTGGTACACAAACAATCTTTCTAACTTTATTTTCAGGGTTGGGTATAGGTCAAAATTGTCTTAAAAATCCAGATTAATTGATTCACTCCCATTTATTTCTAAAGAATTTGACCTGCTATAATGTGATCCAAGGGAATCATACATAAGGTAAAACATTATGTTTATTATGATACAAACATAGTCATTTTTAGCAGTCTATTATTTACCAGTCACTCTCAAAACCACAGTGATCAATTTACCTGGATGATTTTTAAATATGTTTCCATGTGCAGCTCTCCCTTGCAGAGTGTATTAAACCCCCACGTGATTCTGTGTGCCCGACTGCTATTCTGTCTTCTTTCCTTCTTATCTAAAGGTGAAACGTTTTCTTCAAATCAAAAGTACAATCTTTAACATACACACAATGAGGGAGAGGATTCCGTGCTCTTGCAGATAAACCTGTTGACTCAAGCTACAATGTACGCAATGAATTTCATTCATTGTGTGACGAGATGCCGAATAGACGACAAATGTGAAGTCAGTCGGTTTAGATGAGATAACCATTTCAACAAAAGCGCTTGTAGTTAAGTAAGGATTTGTTTTAATCCACTATACTTTCTGATGAATCATATATTTCAACGTCCGGGTGATCGAAACCGTACCTTCTTGAAATGTGTCAAAAGTGAGTACAGTGCAGTGGAAAAAGAACCAGAAAAGGATAGGCACTTATGAAAACCTACTGTTTGTAGGCCGCGCATGTTCGAAAATCATAACCACGGAAACGGGTCGCAACTTTGTTGGCAACTCAGCCACTTATAGTGCTGCCATCGCCTGTCCGCTGTGCGCGAGCCGTGATCATCTCCCGGGTCGCCGACCTACGTTCGCTGGCTAGACTTAGGAAGCACATGAGGTCGATGAAGGCCGTAGTGAGGTTGAAGCTCCAGCCGAACTCGCTGGTGGCGTAATCAAAGGGAAATGTGTGGTGGTAGTTGTGGAAGCCTTCTCCTGGGGAAAGAAATCTCATTAGTTTATTTGGCTTTGACTTGTGAACACAAATTTGAGATACAACTGTTTGAAGGCAGCAGCAAATTCAGCTCAACTCACTTCACACTAACTTCAGGTTCAAATATAATGGGATGGATTTGAAATTTTATGTTTTTATATTATATAAATATATATATATATATATATATATATATATATATATATATATATATATATATATATATATATATATATATATATATATATATATACATATACATACATACATACATACATACATACATACATACATACATACATACATACATACATACATACATACATACATACATACATACATACATACATACATACATACATACATACATACATACATACATACATACATACATACATACATACATACATACATACATACATACATACATACATACATACATACATACATACATACATACATACATACATACATACATACATACATACATACATACATACATACATACATACATACATACATACATACATACATACATACATACATACATACATACATACATACATACATACATACATACATACATACATACATACATACATACATACATACATACATACATACATACATACATACATACATACATACATACATACATACATACATACATACATACATACATACATACATACATACATACATACATACATACATACATACATACATACATACATACATACATACATACATACATACATACATACATACATACATACATACATACATACATACATACATACATACATACATACATACATACATACATACATACATACATACATACATACATACATACATACATACATACATACATACATACATACATACATACATACATACATACATACATACATACATACATACATACATACATACATACATACATACATACATACATACATACATACATACATACATACATACATACATACATACATACATACATATATATATATATATATATATATATATATATATATATATATATATATATATATATATAGCGGCTATCGGATCCCAATAGACGTTAAACACCCATTTTTCAAAAGATTTTTTTTTATACCGCAACAATTGTCTTTTGGTTCTAAGCAAGCAAAGCTTGTGAATATTAATTGGATTATTGATCATTAATTTAACATTCTGATCCATTTTATGATAGGATAAATTAATCACATATGATGAGCAATTTTGTTTTACTGTAATAGGTTACCATGTGTAATTTGATAAATTGTTTTGGTCAAAATGTTGTAAATTTAACGTGTTATAAGTTACAGGTTATAACATGATTAGGATTACATTATACAGAGCATGTTTTAGTGTAAAACATTTTACATTAAGCGTGATGTAATGAAGTAAGAAAAATATTCGATTATTATTATATTAAACATAGGGAATTTTTAGTTATAGTTTCAATTTTATGTCAACTTTTTGTTGCATCTACAATTAACCTTTGTTATAACACAGATGTTCATCCAAAACACAAACGTAATGCAAGTTATTTTTGCTGGCCAAACCCAATCAAAAGCCACATTTACAACCTAAAATCAATTTGCTGCATTTTCTTACCCATGGCGCTGAAGGCAACAATTGGGTTTTCCCTGGGGTTGATGTTGCGGTCGTAGGGCCGATTACCCCACATGTGCGCAGCACTGTTGACCAGCCAGGTAGCATTGAGAACGACAGCGTACCTCAGCAACCCGGGGACGAAGTAGCCCACCAGGAGGGACTCCCCCCAGAAGTACCAGGGTACCATCATGGGCACAAGAAAGCACAGGATCAGGACAGAGAGTTTGTAGTGCCTGAAACCAACACATATCCAGTAAATATAACACTATTAGGAGTGTGTAAGATTCATATCACAATTAATAGGTCACAAATCGATTCAGATTAATCCTAATGCTACACTGAAGACGATTATTATGATTTTTCACTTTGGAAAAAGTAATCAAAAAGGAGATAAAAATACATTTACATCATTTATTTCTGCAAACTCACTCAGTATTAATGTAAACATGTTGTTGTCTTACGTTTGAACAATATATGGTCTTTATTAAAATATTTTTATAAGTTTTATTGCAAACAAACAAAATCTAAAAAGATGTATTTTACTCAATAACGAAGTTATCAATTATATTTTTTTTAAATGGCAAGTCAAAACAGTAGCTTGCGCATTCCAACTATCACAGGCCCGAAAGACAGAAATTAACTTTATTTAACACTTGTTTTTTTTGCAATAAAATTTGATATTGACTTGACTGGGAAACAGCGTCCTCTTGCGTCGAAGTACGATTACTACATGTCAGCACATTTCTAAGGCACTGTGCCTGGTTGCTGCATACATACTAGTGGATATGAGTGGGAATGCACCAACCTATTGTTTATTTCCATCAAACATCGTTTCATGGATTTTGAATCGATGTGAGAATCGTGCATCGCACAGTATCATTTTTTTTTGTAAATACACCTTTAGACAATATGTGACAATTTAGCTTCCAAAAGCTCACCGTCTTTGGAACATGACCACTTTATCGGCCTTGAGGTCAGTCAGCTCCAGTTTTTGTCCTTTCTCAATGACATCAGGGTGCTTGCGAATGAGTAGCCAACCCACGTGCGCAAAGAAGAAGCCTCTCTTGGCGTTATGCGGGTCAGCGTCTGTCTCTGAATACTTGTGATGGACGCGGTGATCTCTCACCCATTCGTAAATGTCGTTCTGCATGCCACAACGCACATTTCAGATGTTCAAAAAGATTGTCTGATTTTTTTTCACAAATTGTGAGGTGTTATCTAAACATTTGGCTCCATACCACTATGGCCAAGCACAGAAACATTGATCATTCATTATTGGCCCTCTCATTTTAAATGAATTGGAAGTCTGTTGATGTCTTTTTATGCAAAAATAGAGAAAATATTCAATTGATACATTTGGTTACTTGAGAAACTTTTCCAATAAAAAAAATCAAAATAATTCAATGAATATTAAATAAGTCAATTAATTTAATGAATGATCAGTTGTTTCTGAATCAATGGCCATTTTACAACGAAACTATTAACTTGGAGTTATGGGAGTGTGAAATGCAGGACTGAGGAGGATTGGACTCTTCAGAAACTTGGGGGAATTTACATTCATTTTCTGAAACGCTCTATCCTCTTAAGGGTTTCGGGGGGACTGGAGCCTATCCCAGCTGAATTCAGGCACGAACAAGGGACACCCTGAATTGGTGACCAGCCAATCGCAGGTCAGAAGGAGACAGACAACCATTTCAACCTAGAGGCATTTTAGAGTGTTCAACGAGCCTCTGCTTAATATTTTTAGTGGGTATTTGGGAGGAAACCGTAGTACCCGGAGAAAACTCACTACAAAACACAAAGAACATGAATATTCCACACAGGTGGACTGATCTGGATTCCACCCCAGAGCTCAGACCCACTCAACCTCTGGGGCACGGAATTTATTTATGGATTTTATATAGTGATAAATAAATAAATAAAAATATCAATTAAAATAACAAATAAAGAACACAAATATGTGTATTTCTACGTTATATTTTCATCAGTGTTACTCTTATTGTTATTTTGAATTTAATGGCTTATGTATCAATGAGCCGCCCTATGTTGTACATGTTCTTGCACTCGCCTGACTACTGTGCAGGCGCGGGCTCGATTCCCGATAGTTTGATTGTGAGTGGCGCGAATGGTGATTTGTCTCTCTGTGTGCCCCACGGCTGACTGGCGACCAGTCTCGGGTGTTGTCTGCCTTTTGCCTAAAATCAGCTGAATAAATGAATATCAATGAATATGGACAAGTGTCTTATTTTAATGTAAAATGTGTATTTGGGAAGCCTTTTGGCAGGTTATTACTGACTTAAGGTTCTATATAAACTTGAATTCATTTTCATTCTTCTTCATTCGTCAAAATTACTCTCTCAATTCTAGTCCGCTTCTGCTATTGGGTGATTGAAAGTGAAACTACAACTAAAATAATTGGGAGGCATGCAGAATAAAAGTGATCATAATCGGCGATATCGTGAACCTTTTTCAATACTGGAATAATATACTAGATGGGGTTTTGTTTCATCGTGTCCTGCGACCAATTTGGGGTGTTCCTCGCATGCTGTCCTCGGCTGGCTGGGATAGGCTCCAGAATGACCATTTTGAGGATAAACGGTACAGAAAATGAATGAATGAAATGAAGTAATTGACGTCCATCCTAGTTAACTGCGATTAATTGCCGCCAGTCTGTCCCAATTGGACGGGATTGAATTCCTGCATGTCACCCTCAAGGACCGTTACCGGACGTTTGATCGCCGGTCTTTTGGTCGCCGTTCTTTTGGTCACCGTTCTTTTGGTCACCGGTCTTTTTGTCACCAGTCTTTTGGTCCCTTTTAGTCGCCGGTCAAATGTACTTAGATATTAAACAGTACTTCGATATTAAACTATCTCTCTCTTAGATATTAAACTCTCTCTCTCTTAGATATTTAACTTTCTTTCTCTTAGATATTAAACTCTCTCATGAATATAATTTAGAGAGCTGGCTTCAACAGTAAACTCTCTGTCACCATTTGACCGGCGACCAAAAGACCGGCGACCAAAAGACCAGCCACCAAAAGACCAACGACCAAAAGACCTGCGACCAAACGTCTGAGCACCTCAATGACTGATATGCAATGGTTTTACCTGAAAAGCCATTGAATTAGCAAGAGCGAGGAAGACTCTAAGGGCTGGCGTTGCCGTGTAGGATCTGTGACTCCACAACCTGTGCGCGCCGGCTGTCACCCCAAGAGCACTGATGTAGAAGCACACAAAGCCTGGCGGGGGGGGGGGGGGGGGGGGGGGGGGGGGAAGCAAAACGTAAACATAACGTCACTACTGAAGGATCAGGTGAGCTGTTTTCTGTGGAAATGTGGGGATCTGCTGGCAGCCAAAGACAAATTGTGTTGTGGTGCCACTCGCTTGACAATGGAATGCCTATGGGAGTGCTGATTGTGCTTTGTCTGCCACTGTTTAATAATATGCGGCCCAGCATTGCACAGACAAGACGTAGATGGGGGTGGCGGGTGGACAAAGTGAAGCCTGTTGAAGAATTTGTGAAATGTCATCATCTGATGCCTAAAAATGCCATGAATAATCCAATGGAAATGGTTTAATCCTCAGTATGATTCTAATATTGAGGACACAAATGTGATAAGCATAACATTTGTGCAAAACTATAACTCTAGATTTGTATAACAAGTCCAATTTCTCATTTAAATTGAATGAAAAGCACGTCTTTTAATGGATTAATGGATTTGAATAAAAACATACAATAATTGGTAAGTATAACTTAAAAGTAGGATTACTTTTATAGAGGATCTGCTACAAAGTTGTGCAGTTTATTGTTCAGTCATGTAATTCTGACGCAGCACCGGTTATACAATTGAATACAAAGTTTGCAAAGGTCAACAAGAAGATTAATATTGGACTCCAAATTTACTGTTGGGAGTGAAAAGGAAATTCCTGATCAAGTGAAGCGTTTTGGGAATATTCAATGGAAATCTATTTATTGGAATAAAATAAATAAATGGCAAGTGAGTAGAAATGCTAAATTGTTTGTCGTACCAGCATGACATAGAAAAAATGTACAATTCTGTGTCACACAAAGTGGAATACAATATTAAAATTACATGTTTTGTTCTTAGAAAATACTAACTTTTGCACCAGATAAACAGCATTAGTCATAATATGCACAATCCCAAAATTTATGTGCATTGAAATGCTTTCAAAAATACATGACTTTTTTTATGGCCTTTAACACTAACTCGTTTTATAACTTGTTTTCTATGGCATCTACACACAGAAACCTGATAGGATTCTTTCCTTTTTAATGTTATCTTTGTGTTCAAATGTCTCTTTGTGAATTACTTTTGTGTATGTTATTGTTTTATGTTCAGCACTTGGCTTCCCTTGAGCATCTATTAAATGGGTTATACACACAATCCTCAGGTAAACATAAGAAAATATTAGATTAGATCATCAATATTCATTGATTTCCATAAGAAAATATATTATTACCTCAGTTTAATAATAATTATAATAACAATGATAATGATAATATTGATAGTAATGATAATGGCAATACTAATGATAAAGATAATAATGATAATAATAACAATAATAATTATCATTCATTATAATAAGATTATTGTTATTATTATAAATTAAAATTTGAAAACAAGCGATCCAATGAGGGACATCACTTGAATGCAAACAGTATATGATATTGTTATAGCAATAAAACAAGAAAATATGTTTGAGTAATACCACATTGGTCTAAGATTTAGTATGAATGTTAAAATCACAATTAACATACATTTTTTAAAAAAATTGGACTTATTTTGGAATTGTTTTCTTGTTACATCCCATCACATACTCTTGTTTTTCCCAAATATATATTGTTATGGGGTATTTTTACTATTAAAAAAGTCTGCCATCAGACTAAAGACGTCCAATCCATTTGGACGAGGAGACCCCCTTCCAGTCCAAATGGATTGGACCTCTACCGTGTTGATGGCATTGGCACAGGACAATTCACTTTACTATAGGGTATGAGTAGTGTACTTACTCCATATGAGCGTGAGCGCACACGCATATGGGATGAGGGAGACGCCGTAGAGAGCGCCGGCGTGCAGGATCGCCATGACCCAGATGTTCCTCCACACTAGGGTCCAGGGTCGTCTGCTCCCTACTTTCTCTGCGTAAGTGTCGTCAAACACCTTCTCCAACGACTCTTTCGCGATTCCGTTGCTTTCGCCATGTGTGCTACGACTACTCTCGGGCATTTGACAAACGACGGTCGGCGAATCTACCGCACCTAAATCGGGAACACGTTAACATATGATGGAAAAGAATCAGCAGAGTATTTCTTTGTCTGTGCTCACCTCAAAGATTCACTGAGACTCCAGTGGTATAAAAAAAAATGTTTGCGCGTGTCAATAAGGTCCTCCTTATTATGCAGTGTGTTCGTGCGCGTGTGCGTGTGTTTGTGCTGCTCAAAAAGTCCTATTGGCTCTTTGCTTATCTAATAGTGTGTGTGCGCGGGTTAGTATTAGACAGTTTTGATGATAATTCAGCCGACTTGACCACCTTGTACTTTTATAGAAGTAGTTTTTAAAAAATAGTGTTGAAAGTTAGAATAAAAATGATTAGGATAAGGAATAGCTGCACACTGGTGCGTATTTAGTTCCCTCTGTTGCGTAAAGATTGAATTACATATAAGGAAGTCGTTGTCAATTGTTTTTTTTAATGAATTTTCTTTTAAAACTAGTCCTACGCCAAAACAAAGTTATTAAAAGAGAAAATAAAATAAAACCTATTTTCTGGATTATCGGAAACTAAAATATGGTCCTTCAAATGTTCTTTATTTTCAAGGTGAGGAGCGGCTCTAGAGTGACGTCATTGTTACCGTGGCAACCAATCAGGCGTCACCACTCCACCTTGACTCCACGAGTGCGCATTTCTTTCCGCTTGTGGTGGAGGAAAAAGAGGCTGCTTTCGTTTTTTTCTGCATAATGGAGAGCGTTTCGTGGTGCACGAGAACCGCGGTCAACGTGTTGTGCATTGTGTCCCGACCGTAGCGAAGCTGCGACGCTAGCCAACCCGCAGCAACGCCGTTCGTTTCGCCCAAGAAGCTGCCGCAGCCTCGCTGACTTTTGGAGCCAAAATGGCGGAGGACGACAGCGAGTGGGTGGTGGAGAGCATCGTGGGTTACCTGGGAAGTCCCGAGTGGATCATCCCCGTTACGGACTTCATGGAGCACAAATGCACAGGTTACTTTTTCTCATGTTTCAGGGAGGGTTAGCTCGTGTTCTTCGCTTTGTTGGCCCTGGCACGGGATTTCTGCGCGCTACCATTTTGGTTCTCTGCCTGATGCTAATAATGCGCTTGGAGGGGTGTTTACATATCAGGAGCTACTTAGCCTTGCCTTGCGAATAAAACATTGTATTATTTTTCAAGAAGTGAATAACAAGATAGGAACATCTAAATTGATCCATATAAAGTTAAGGTATCAATTTTGATCCACTCAAGTGTTTCGATCCTACCACCCTCCATTTTGGCTCTGTGGCATAAACAAATGCTAATGTGGAGAGGGTGAGATTGTAGAAATAATAAATTTAAAAAAATATAGATTCTGTTTATGTTTTACAGTTGACATTCTGGAGCTTGTATTTGTTGTATTGTCAATTTACAAAAATATCCCCCAGGTTTCCAAAGCTACAAAAGCCGACAGATTAATTTGTCCAATTCATTTCGATTTCTGATGAAAATTGATTGGACGTCTATCGCTGTCAGTGGCGGCCAATGATTAAAGGAGGACATACACATTGAAAAACTAATTCTTGTTTATTTGTTGCTTATCGTTTTGTTATTATTTATTTCATTTATTGCAAGTCTACTTGGTTTACTTTCGGATTTTGTCTAAACATCTACATCTAAAAGGGCATAAAAATGATACGTGACAATTTTCAAAACTAAGTACAGTGGTACCTTGAGATACGGGACTGAGCTCGTATGTTGATTTACTTGTATCTCAAACCATTGTTTCCCACGGAAATTAACTAAAAACAAATTAATTTGTTCCAACGCTCTGAAAAAACAGGATATTGGATTGGAAAAACATTTTTAATTTGTTCTAATTCGCCATCTGTTAACAGAGTAACAAATAACTGGTGGTTATTATGTTTAATAGCACTAAAATCAGAGAGAGAGACAAAAAGATCCTTTTTTGCGCCGCAACGCGCTTGTAACATAACATAAACAAATTTAAATGAACTTGGATTATGATACAGACTCACTCAAAAAATAAATTTAATATAACTTTACACTAAACTTAATTCTAATTTTGTTTTACATTTTTATACCTATTTTCTCCCGGGTTGTCTCTGTCAGCTACAGGGACCTATCGAGGGTTGTTATTTTTTGTATTCCCTTCAAAATATTCCGAAAATGATGCACACGAATGTCCTCACAATACGATAACGTACGGCCACTTGAAGTAGTATACTCCTCTCGTATTAGCGAGCAAGTTCCGCCATTCTGCACTGACTAACGGGGGGAAAAAACACTGAAAAAATGCAATGCTCCACCCAGTGCTCGTAGAGACATTACAAGAGGGGGACATGCGATGGGAAAGACAGTGCACATGTTGTTCTCAAAAGCAGCAATTTTATTTTAATCTCATTGCTTGAATGTTGGTGCACTCGTATGGCGAGGTATTACTGTACAATGACAACAGTGGCAAAATATTTGACTGGTCGATAACCATTGACATCTAATTTAGATGCATTGAGTTAATTTATTATTCATTGATGAAGAGGAAAGCTTTCAAAGAATAAGATTCAAATTAAGATGAAGAGTTTAAGTATCACCAGGCTTCACCTTGAGTCATTAGCTGAACCTAATTCCAACGTGAAGAGTAATGCTATGTATATAATACTATATTATGACATGAATTACTAAAACAAGAAAAATATTTTAAAAATATACATTTATACATGTAAACTTTAAAATATAAAAATTAGATACATTGCAAATGTCAAAATCCTTTGACTAATCTACATGTCGTTCCATTTCAGTGTTTGATGATGAAGATGAAAATAAGTTTGCATATACAGAAATCCATCAGCAGTATAAAACGTTGGTGAGTACAGCTATTTTAAACATGCAAACAATTCCAGAAATCTGAACAAAAACAACTGAATTCTAAATAAAACTCACATTTGATGACGTGAAAATACTGTTTTTATATCTGCATTGTTATTAGATTGTATTTATGAATGACTCCTAAAATGATATAAATTCTATTCATAAACCATTCAAATTAAGCAAGAATTTTTACATGACATACACTTGTAGAATTGTTAAGTAACATCAGTAATCAAAACTAAATGAACCCAAAAAACGTTTAATTGTTCAAATTGATCAACAGTTTTATTTGATATACCCATACAGTTTTTTTGTTTTGATAAATCATTGAGCTGCAACTGTATTTGCTGCTTATGCAGGTGGAGAAGCTTTTAGAGAATTACATGCAGGAGGTGGGCATCAACGAGCAGCAGTTTTCAGAAGCATGCACCTCCCCTTTCGCAAAGTCCAAAACGGTTCAGGTACGCTGGGCTTCGTTTTGGCACTCCACTTGTTGTCTTAAGAGAGCATTTAAAGTACAAACACTGACCATACTGTTTTATCATTTTATTCTAAGTCTGTATTCCAACCAGTCCTTGCTACAGACGACTTCCAGATGTTTCGCTCCTTGATGGTCCAGAAGAACATGGAGTTGCAGCTTCAGGCCTTGCGGGTCATCAAAGAGAGGAATGGTAAGGTTTAATCTTGCGCACTTTTACATTTTAAATTTATATCAATTAGAATTAAAACTTAACATGCTTGCCAAATTTGCACTAATAAAGAAATTAGTATTAGTAATAATATTAAAGGGCTTTAAAAAGGAAGAAAAATGGCAGTGATCAGATTCTGTAGGCGTGTCTGCGCTGACTATTAATCATATAACCACCACTTGTTAGTATTGGTGCTATTTTGTTTAACATGCTTTATCCTCTCAATACAATCATGCATGTTTAAACTATCTGAGTTGGAAGATCGTTTATTTATGAGTGTTTCTCTCTATCAGAATGGTACACAATTCCATCCTTTTTATCAATACGCATTATTCTAGTACAGCGGTGGCAAAGTCCAGTCTTCGAGAGCTCCTATCCGGTCTGTTTTCCATGTCGCCCTCCACCAACATACCTGATTAAAATAATCTGGATCAGTATCAAGCTTGCATCACTTCCGCAGCGTACCAACTTTTCCAATTCGTCGCGGTGCATCAGAAAAAGATTTTTCATTTCCTTCTTTTCATCTCTTAACTTTTTGGTCATTTAAATGGAATACTGTATTTTCTACACTATGAAACGCACTGAAGTATCAGGCATACTTTCAATAGATAGCCTTTTTTTTTAAACTGTTTCCAAATATAACGTGCACCGCATAATAAGGAGGAAAATAGTGGTTGGGAGGGTTATGATATGCATCCAACAATATTATAGCTGTGCAAAAGGGAATGTCATACCATGATTAACAATTATTGATCCATATATGAGGCACACTGTCGTCTTTTGAGAATATTTAAATCTCTATGTGCCCATGTTTTTTAGTGAAATATGATTGGTTAAATGCTTCAATATGAAAACACACATCTAAAAGCAGTGTAACCAGCGGGAAAGCAATGAAAGGAAGCTAACAGATAATTTGGAATTATTTAAGTATTGATGGATAAAATATAATATCTGATTCAGATATTTCTTAGTCCAGCAGAGAAGGCCTTGAAGGCCCCGATGGCCCGCCACTGATAATGTATATATCTATATGTATACCATATTTTCTGGACTATATGTTGCACCAGCTAAAAATGCATAATTGGGAGGGGGGAAAAATGCAGCATTTTTGGGGGAAATGTTTTTAATAAAATCCAACACCTAAAACATGTTATTTTGAAAGGCAATTTGAAATCAAAATAAAATATAAAACAGGCTGAATAAGTGTGCGGTATACTATTGTTACATGACTGACACGCCTGGTAACATATTAAGAGTTATTCAGATAACTCTAGCACAAGGAAGATGCTAACAACTTTACTATCAGTTTCACTCCAAATCACTAAATCCAATGAAATCTTCATACCCGCTTGTCACTTTTAATCAACTCCCCCAACTCGGAATGTAGACAATGCGGCGCTTCTTCTACGTCGCTTACATCAGACTCATCGTCAGTTGAACTTTCAATTATTCCAGCCTTTCAGTGATCTCTTGCAGTTTAGTGTGAAAATGATATAATAATGTGTTAATAATTTGACACAAGTCGCACTCCCGGCCGGCCAAACTGAAAAAACTGACTTATAATCCAAAAAATACGGTGTATATATACATACACACACACATTTACATACACACATGTACTTACGTGTCCATATATACAAACACGTACATATATACACACACACACACACATGTACATATATGTATGAATATGAGTGTTCTAAAGTTACAAACATCATCCAGGAGCGCTTCCTGATTGTCTGACTGACGGTGACGACGTGATGACCGAGTTGCAGCAGCAAGAGATGAAAATCCTACAGGAAGTCCTCAAGTAAGTTTTCTTTTAATTAAAATATTTATTTGTAATTACCTCGTAAAAGTTGGCCATAATTCTGGCTTGCTCTCTTGATTGGATTTGGTGAGCGGCATTCTGAGCCAGAAGAACAGTCCTCTTTAAGCCACTTAGGCTCAGGCTAATTTGGTTTGGGGCCATTGATACTAATGATAAGTTGCTGCTGAGGATGAATGAGTATTTTTAGCCACTTTGTCCTACCTAGTCAGTGTTTACCAAGGCCTCACTCCAGAAAACACTACAGGAATGTATGGTTGAGGTTTTTCGGGAGGGGTTGCTCTTCTGAAGAAGGGCTAAGTTACTGATTTGACTTGATTTTTGTTTTGTTTTAATTTAATTCCTCTACTGCCATTATTGGGGCAAGACGCCCAAACAATTTTCATTAAGGTAGGTTGGCTCCCAGGTAAAATGCCACTGAAATATGTTCAATTACAGCCAGCAATCCCAGTTTACAGTAAATTACTTGGATACCAATTGTTTTCCATTGCAGGCAATGATTTGAATTTAGGACAAAATACAGAAAATTGAAGTTTACACAACTATGCTTAATAAAATTCTCACTTGGTGCAGAGATGGCGACGGGATGTACAGATATGTCGCGCACCATAGTTGCTGTATCTTAGAAATACTACGTGCAATGATTTTTTTTCAAGATTTTCCCTTCAAAGTAACACATTTGTATTCCCTATTAAAACCATGAATATGGAGGTGAAAATTGTGAATTAGAGGGCGGCTTATAGGCGAGAAATTGTAAAATTCAACAATTTTATGGCAATTTTTAGGGTGCGGCTTATATGTAGGGGCAGCATATATGTGAGACAATACAGTAAAGTAAAACCTGGTAAAAATCAGACCAAAAGTTTCCACCTATAACTCCGATTTCAGCACTCACTTGTGCCCATATTTTCAAACAAATTTTAAGTATTTATAAGAAAAGATGTCAAAGTTGATTAGATTTTCTTTGTCCTCCAGAAAGTCCAAAGAGGAGTACGATGAAGAAATGTCATTAAGGTTGCTGCTAGAAGAGGATCGTGGGTGTTCTACATCGAGTGTTGAAGCTCCAAAGACCCTCTTTCAAGCTCCTGCGCAAGATGGCAAGAGTGCCAAGGTAACCTCAATTTAGTGCCACAATTTGAATTTTCAGTCTTAAAATTTCCTGCAGTCTTCAATCGAAATAATATTCCAGACTCAGCCCCAACCTGTCGAGAGCAGCACACATGCTCTACGAGCACAAACGATGACGGCAAAGAACGCAAAGTCCAATCAGGTTAGCAAAGCAACACTCACTGCCAATGAGCAAATTGGCAAGATAGACAGTATGTGATTTTGTTCCTCCAGGTTAATGGCAAAACACCTCAAAACAACAGCACAGCCACAGCAGATGTTAAGCATGTGGACAAAAGCAACAGCTCTTCCTCCCTTCCTAACCGCACACCTGGTAAAAGCAGAAACATTAGCGGTTCAAGCTGACTCAAAAGTGTAATCATGTGACTCAATGTGCCCACAGGGAGCGTTCAATGCAGCGCGGAGCCCCGAGTCCTGCCACCTGTAAGACATCCCGTTAGCGGCGAGCAGATGGTGGCCGAATCGTGCCTGGAAGAAGCGCACAAGGAGGCCGGCTTTGCTCAACCTTATGATGTGAGTTGGCTTTGGGTCACTTCATTAGGTACACTGGGATTTTAGTGAAACTTCCAGCGCAAATATTGAGGGGCACAGGGGCTTATAGCTGACGTGGTATCCAAGCTGAATGATTCAGTTATGGTAAAGCACTTGTTTAAATTAATTGGACATTCAAAATGTACAGATTAGCTTGGTAACAATGTAAACTATAATAAGTATTAACCACAACAATTCCAATAAACAGTGTTGTCTTGGTAAAGGTAGCCAACAATGTACTGTTGTTGAGAAACCTGTGACAGCAAGTGTCCAAAAAGTGCCCTCAGCCTTCTAGGACAGGAGTTGCGAACACGTAGCTCTCAAACCACATACGGCTCCTGGCCAAAACGAATGCAGCTCTTTGCTTCTTACATTATTTAGTTTATACTGTGGCTCTTGGCCTGGTTTTATGTTTCTCTTATTTTGAATCTCTTAAAACACTCAAATTCACCAGGGTCCATTAAAACCAAATAATAAATTATACAGAAATTATTTTTTTGATGTCTTAAAATAAATAAAGTATTTAAAAAAGTGCTCTGCTCTGCTGAAATAGTTCCCTCTATAACGGGAGATGTGATGTGCCAGATGATGGCAAAAGCCCATTGTACCATGGCTGAAAGCCACTTTGTAGTAAATCAAAATCCTGGCAAATCAGATTTTTTTTATGTTGCTTACGACGTAAAATGTGGCTCTTTGACTGTCAGTTTCAAATGTTCTCTTTTGTTGACTTGTTCACCACCCTTTCTAGGAGCTGTCGACGTCTCAGCAGGAGTGCCTCCAGCAGAGGGCGTCTTACTTACGCGAGCAGCGCGACAAGCTGCACGCCCTCAAGAAGGAGCAACGTGTCAAGCAGGTTGACCAGGAGCCACTTTGCTCCCCTGCCTCACCTGCACCTCCTCCACCTACATCCTCTGTAAGTCCCATCATGATCCATCAGAGCGGTCAGGCCGCCGTTTGACGCCGATTTTTCTTGCTTCAGGAGATTTCACCGGAAGAGCGCAAGAAGCTACAAAAGAGAAAACACTTGGCCAACAAACTGAAGGAGGAAGTCATCAAGAAATGAGCCTTGTGTGAATTTCTCACCTTTACTCTTCCATGGGAGGCAATTGCACCACACTGATCCTGAAGGTGTGTTGACGGCTTAGCCAGTTTGGATAATTCCCAGCGTAGTAGTTACAATTGCTTTATATGCAAAAGTGAATCTTGGCGGGTGAACTTCTCAAACAATTTTCCACACAAGAAGTGTTCCACCACTGTGTGACGAGAATACCTCGAGGCTTAGAAGCTAGTTTTCCCCGCTCATACTGCGTCAGAGTTACTGCACAATGTGGCTAAAAGTGAACCAAGTGCAGAATTGCAAAGCTTAAGTCACTGGACATCCTCTGATTTGCTGGGGTTTTGAGGCTTTACCTCCAATATACAGTATTACGTGTCGGCCTCACAGCCCTGGGGTCCTGGTTTCAAATCCAGGTTGGTTCACATGTGTGGAGTTTGCATGTTTTCCCCGGGCCTGCGTGGGTTTCCTACGGGTACTCCAGTTTTCTCCCACACTCCTAAAACATGCATGGTAAGATGATTGGACATTCTAAATTGCCCCTAGGTATGGGTGTGAGTGTGTATGGTTGTCTGTCTCCCTGTGCCCTGCGATTGGCTGTCCCAGTAAGCTGGGATAGGCTCCAGCACCCTTTGTCACCCTCCTGAGGATAAAGCGGTTCTGAAAATGAGATGAGATAATTGTAACAGTTTGAGAGAAAAGCGTGCATATCACCCATTTCCAACAACGTGATAGAATTCACAGGTGATTACAATTTCGAACCATCTTTAAAATAATACAAATAAAACATCATTTGCAATTCTGCAAGTGTTGTTCCTTACACAGATAGCAAGGAGCTGGAACAAAGGCAGTATAACTTGAAAGCGATGTATACTATTTACATTTGTCAAAGTCTGCGCTGGCATAATGATTATTCCTTTTCCCTTTAGACAACTTGGTCCTAAATATATGTTGTTTTGCAACTAAATGAACATTGTGTCAGCTATATGTCAAGCTACTCTCCCTGAATGCAAGTGTTGTAGTCAAACGAGCTTGTGCATTTACGTGTCGTTTTGTTCATAATTGGGTCTTATAGTGTGGGAATGTACAGTAGTTCAACGTACTCATAATGCACCATTAAGTACCCGTGCAATACTCAATACATTATGCTCTTGAATAAATTATCTTTTTTAAAGTCACCTGCCTCTACGTTTGCCTTTTTTTGTATAAATTGGTAGTTAAAGGTCCTGTAAAGTAAAAGTGAATACATTGTTAAATTAGGCGAATGTAAAGATTGTTTAAAAGAAAAAGCAGACAAATTGGAAGGTTAAAAAATGAAAAAAGAATAGTACATGTAATAAGTTCTCAAAAAAGCAGAAAGCTGGCTTACCAAAGAAGAGATTAAATGGAGCCATGTCTTTGAATAAGAACCTCCTGTCGGCAACGGCGATGAAACCTGCGGCTTTTGACATGACAATGATCCTAAACACATCCAGGTAATAAAAGAGTAGATTTCTAGGAAGGATTTCAACCTTCTTGAGTGGCTCTCCAGATCTTATCCTTCTAGAAAATCCTTGAAGGGAGGAAAAAGTATGTATCGCCCAACGACAGGCCACAAACCAATTTTCCTGTGACTCACATATCTTTTAAGTGCACTTACTCGTGTATTGATAGTGGGAATACTAATTTATTGCATTTTTCCCCATTTTCTGAACTGCTTTATACTCACTAAGGTCGCAGGAGGTGCTGGAGCTTATCCCAGCTGACTTCGGGCCCTGAATTGTTGGCCAACCAATCACAGGGCACAAGGAGACAGAACCTTCCACACTCCCCACCTAGGGGCAATTTAGAGTATTCAATTAGCCTACCATGCATTTTTTGGGGATGTGGGAGGAAACCAGAGTACCTGGAGAAAACCCACACAGGTCCAAGGAAAACATGCAAACTCCACACAAGTGGACCAACCTGGATTTAAACCCAGGGTCCCCACTGTTAGGGCAGTGCGCTAACCCCTCAGCTGCCAGGCCACCTGCACACAGTTTGAGTTAGTTTTAACAAATATTAACTTATTTTATCTTTGCATGAATTTAGGGTAGTTTACAGTGGTCTCTACGGATGTAATATTGCAAATTATAAAATGCTACTATTTGTAGTTGTTGACCTGTGACAAACTATGAGCCTAGAACGACGTATTCACTTTATTCAACTTACTTTTATTCTTTCCTAATGGGGGGAAAACAATTTAGGTGTGCTAGGTGTTTTTCTATCTATTATCCATTTGTTTTTTGAGCTTCCCTTGTGTGCTGGGGGGAAAAGCGCAACAATTTCAAAAGGCATAAATAAAGAAGCCATTCAATGGTGACATTTATAGAAAATGTGTATCAAATGAAATTAAAATTCTTTTCAAGCTACAGAGCGGTCAAAGGAATCAACAGTTGCTTTGAAATTATTTTCCTTTCAACAATAAAACTGATTTAGCAGTGTTAGCTCCTTAAAAATACAAAACTCAAACGCGTTCCCAAACATTGGCCGCAGTAGAACAAGAAATGCAGTTTTAATGTGATATTTTTTTTTCCTCTTCTGTACGTTTCTTCTCCTTTAAACCAGCATTTTGTAAGGTTAGGTTGAATCAAATGAACAAGACTGGACCATGACACCACTGTTGCTAAAAAAAAAAAAATAATAATACAACACAAAGCACAAGTTGGGTGTCATTGTCCATTGTCGTTGTTTAAAAAAAAAATAGGAGGTGGGAGGGTCATTAACTCATTCGCCGCCATTGATTGCAATAGACGTCCAATCCATTTCGAGTGGGAGGGTACGAAGGAAAAACAGGAGGGTGTCAGCGTGTGTGTGTGTGTGTTTGTGTGGGAGGGGAGGGGTCATTCTGTACAGAACATTATGAATTACATTTAAATCCCTCGTCGTCTGCCCCCCGTTTCCACGAACTGGCGGCCAGTCAAGCGTCCTAACAACTATGAGGAGGTCTGGGGGGGGGGGCTAGTCCTGCTAGCCTGACTGGCCTGTGGCACAGTTCATTCGCCGCCGGCCTCCATTTTGTGAACCCTTAGGGTGGCCTGCGTTGCTGCCGAGACAAGGAAGGGCCTTGGCACTTTGATCATGATGATGATGAGAATGAGGAGGAAGAAGGGGAGGAGGACAGGGTTAGTGAGGGTGCAGATGAGAGGGGATTGTGGCTAGACTCGCAGGACGTTAAGAGCTAAGACGTGGACGCTTCCTGGGGGATTGCTCCTCTTCCTCCTCCTCGTCTTCCTCCTCTTCATCCTCATCGTCAGGGTAGTCCACCAAACCGACCAGAGCGGTCTGAGAGACAAGACATATCACTAGCTTGGTCAGTAATTAACAAGTATGTGACTACCTGGTCAATAGGGAGCATAAGTAATGATATGTTTAGGTTCATCAATATGTCATTTAAAATACGCTCATATTCCATCTTAAGTCCAAGGCTACCATTAATGGCAATAGACGTATAATCCAATGATACTAAAACATCATATGCAGTTTGTATTAATACCTTGACGACTGGCGTGGCGGGAAGTGCGACCGTCTTGATGGAAGACGAAGAGCTGTTGTTGGGCGTGGCGGGGGGCGAGCTGGGAGCCATCACCGGGGCTTTGCCGTTGTTAGCGCCATTAGCTGCGCCAGCTGAGACGAGAATGGCTTGAGTTACAGCAATTGGAATCCAAACAAACTCGAAAGGCTGTTTACCTTTTTTGGCTTCCATGTACTTGCCATATCCGTCAGAATAGTCATCTTCCACGCGGCTCTTCTCCACCGCTTCAGCCTCCGCCTCGTCGTCATCTTCATCCTCGTTGAACCAGAGTTCTTCGTCCTCATCCAGCGAGCGAGCATCTCGCCGGTATCTGCAAAAGGCATTCAAATTAGGTTGCCAGACATTTTTTAAATGATCAACTGCTTCTCTTCTAAATTTCTTCCAAACAGATTTGATACAACATTGTTCACTGATTTTGAATCTGTCTGCATTAATTTTCATCCAATCGACATTTGATTTCTGTAACTCATGATTTGAGCAGACTAATTATTAAAATAGAGAACTTATGAATCATCCAAGGCAGAATACAATTCTGAAGGAAACATCCTTTTATGAACTTTAAATACATTAATACATTTTTAAATAATAGCGGGAAAATCGCATAGTGAATTTGTGATAATCGAGGGATTACTGCATATGAAAAAAAACTTCAATGCATTCATATTAAACAGCTGAAAAAACGATTTATATACCAACCTTGTGAGTTTTTGACTCTGCCTGTCTTTTTCTTGTTCATATCGTCCCTTTAGCCCTTTGAACGTCTGTACGTACTCAATGGGCTCGAGCGCTTTATAGAAGTTATCCACAATGTGCGCGATGAGAGACTTTACATCCTCCTACAAATGCAATAAATTATGTTAACGCTCCAAAAACACACATTTCCCCCATTTAAACCGACACACACCACTTTGATGAACTCAAAAAGCTCTATGATAGCAGAGTTGAGAAGATTGTAACGCGTGCCGTTGTCCAACAGCGCGTTGATGACGGGCTCAAACAGGTTCCCTTTGATGATGTAGCGGTTGTAATACTCGTCTTTCAACCCGATAATCCGCCGCATAAAACGCAGCGCGCCTTGGGAAAAGTGCACAAAAAAATATGAGTACCAGTCTTGCAGTATTTGTGTGCGTGCATGCTTGCTTACAGAGAGCGAGGAAAGTGTGCTTGGAGTTCATGAGTACCAGCACCCTCCGCAGCAGGTCTTTGTTCATAATGTAGGTCTTGATATGATATGTATGGTGCTCAACGCAGAAGGTAAGAAGTTCCAGGATCAGAGCCAAAAGTTGGGCTGTCTGGAAATTATCTAAATGTGCACATAAAAAAAAAAACAACAACCATTATCCTGCCAAAAAAAAAAAAAGATTTTTAAAGGATCTAATACAGTAATCACTCAAATATCGCAGTTAATGTAGACCAGACATAGCCACGATAATGGAAAAATAGCAAAGTAGATTCAACCCTATTGAAAAAAAAAGGATTCTTCAGCTTCCCCTTGTGAGTTTCAGCAGATGTCACATTATAAAATTTAAAAGATAATAATTGAAAAAATTAAATAAAATTGAAAGCAGGAAGATAAAAAAAAAATCGCAAAGTAGTGAATTTGCGATAACTGAGGGATTACTGTAATCATTTTGCAGACTGTCCTTACCGGGACAAACAGGGCTGATCTTGGTTGATCCTTCTTCTAAATCTTTGGTAGAGAATGTCCAGTCAGAACTTTTGTTTTATACGCATTGTCTGCAGCTTACTCACCTTTTGAGTTTTTGTCGTGCGCCGTGTTTGCCAGCAGAGGTGCGGTTAAAACGTGCATACAGTACTTGTAGAAAAAACTTAGGAATTCTGTTTTCTCCGTTTTCTGTTAGGAAAAGAGGGAATCAAGTCACATTTCAAAACACAAAACATTTAAAACTACATTGCTCTACATTGTTGGGGGCCAGCATGTTCTCCGGGTCGATCAGCGTCCTGAGGAGCCCCATCAACTGGACTGCGCCGCCCAACTCGGGGTCAGAGTCACAAATCATCTGTTTGATCACCACATTGATGAGCAGCACATCCTGGAAAGAGACATAATACAAATGTAAATATGAGTAAAAGAGAAAGTCTGTGAAACATTTTACTCCAAAAGTTCAATTTGCAATTGATTGTTTTCTTTATCTTAGAATCAGTGATTAAGTTATCAATGTTAAATTTCTAATTGGCCGTCATTTTAGGACAGTTTAACTAACTTCTAAATAAACTCATCACTTTTTGTTCACAACATCAGAAATATGTTTCTACATTTCTCTGCTTATTTTTTGTTTAACTGTAGACTTAAATTTATTATTTAATTGGAGATCCCTCTAACACGGACTCAAACTGGGTTTATATCATCCATAATCGTTATGAATGGATGGACAGATATGTTGAGATCCTCACGCTACATTTGTCCAAACCGTGCGTGTAACATATAAATGCTGCTATCTGCTGGTTAATGTGGGACAATCACATGGAAAATGAATGGATTTTGAACGCAAAAGGAAAAAAATGAAAACAACCCACAATTCAGGATAATTTCATACTTGATTAGAATTTGAAAGGTGGTAGAATGGACGTCATTTTTATAATCGAACTTTTAGTACCTCGTTTATAACAGTTAATGAATTCCTAGACCTGTCGCAATAGGTGATTAACCGTGATATAGGGCATTTGTTTATATGGTGTCAATTTAATGTTATTTGGACTTTTAAAACCCTCGCTGTTCTATTATTTAACACCCAAAAGCCAATGAAAGAGACTCCATTGTGACTTGCCAGTTTACTCCACATTTCATGTTTGTATGATCGTTCCTACACTATAACCTTTTCATATATCGTATTTTCTAGCATATAAGACAACCCGCGTATAAGCCGCACCCTTAAAACTGCCTTAAAATTGTTGAATTTCACAATTTCTCGCATATAAGCCGGAAGCTAAATTCATCCAGTAATAGTTGTTTTCTTACTGCAAAACAGAAAATAACCAACAAATAGTAAATGTTAAATTGCCGACATGTAAAAACAGAATATAGCAACGCTGTAAGTCTTGTGCGCATATAAGCCGTACCCTTGGTTCAGTCATCCTTTTTTTTTTGTTCCAATTACGGCTTACATGTAAGAAAATATGGTACATTTGGCGGATTCAAGTGGTAACTTTGCAATAGTCGGTCCGCAAAGTGGTGAGGTATAATTCTGTATTGTTGTGTCGCACTTACATCATCGTTCTGTTGCAATTCCTGCATGACAAACTCTCGGACCATGGAGGGGCTGAATTCCACCAAGTAGGAGAAAATGTCTGTGGCTGCTGCCCTCACCTGCAGGTCATCCATTCCCTACGTATTGGGGAAGAATAATCTGAATTTGTCCACACTATTTTGTTATTAATAGAGGACCTCACTTACCATGACTATTTCCAGCGCAGGTAAGATCCCTAGATTGGCCAACGTCTTGAAGAAGGCGTCCCTGTTTTGAGGCTGCAACGTTTGTGAGAAAGCGCAGAATTCCTTGACAAAGTTTACCTACAAAATAAGAGAATCGAGGCACTTGTTTTTTTTTGTGGTTTTAAAACCCCAAGGTCAAAGAATTAGTGCTCCACTGGACTCACAAGTTCTCTTCTTTTTCCATCGTCTGTGCTTTCGTCTGTGAGCTGCGCAAAAACCTCAGTAAGGAACTTTTCGTCCTCCTGCATCAGAAAGACAATGCTGTTAACTACAATAGTGCAAGTTACAGCAAACAGAATATTTCAAACACAAACACATTCCATTAATCGCAAAGTATACAATCAGTACGAATCACAGTAAAAAATGTGTATGGAAAAACAATCCAATGAAACACCAAGTGCAACAGTAATTGAGTTTGGCAGTATATTTTCACATGATGGACAAAAACCATCTTATGTAGAAACCTTGTTACGTAAAAGGACGTTCAATATACAACAAAGCCTCCACAAGCACGCTACAAGCCTGGTGCGCCCCAAGCTAATACTGTGCTACAAAATGGTATAAAATGTCTACATTTGAATTGAATTTTAACCAGGTTTTGTGATATGAAAAGCAATGGCGACATCTTATGAGAAATGTGTGAACAAACGAATCCTAGGCCTTGCCAGTGTGCTGGATTGCATTATCTTATTTATTTTTAGGACCATAATATACTTCTTCATTAACAGTCTTTTGAAGACTATGTTTGAGCATATAAAAATACGTAGATGGCTTGAAATAACAATCGTTATTTCAAAACACTGGTAAACTTAAAATTTGTACTCGCATAAAACATTGTGGGCCACTGTTGGTCTTATCTACTACCAACAGCTAGCATTTACTAGTCTGTAGATCTTGTGATATGTAGTGAGTGCACAAGTCTTATGTAGAATGTATTTTCTGTTTCTCTTATTGTGATGTAAATTATCAAATGTTTCTGTTGCCATCGTGAAATAATGTAATTAAGGTTCTCTACCTAAAACTAGATTGATTATGCTATATAGATGCTAACCCCTAGTGCTATGCTAATATAGACCAACAGTGAATGTGACTCAGTATTATAATCTGCAAATGTTCACTTATAAATATTATGTTAAACAGTGAGCAATGGCTACTCTGTTGATTTCCTAATAACTAGTTTTTGGAAGTCAACTGTTGAGTGTGTTTTCTGTATCTTGTCAAAAGAAATAAATGGACAATTAAAAAATGATCACAAACATGTTGAATACTTTTGTGAGCTTAAGTTAAAAAGGACTATAATCGTTCAAAACCAGTTCCTGCACCTGAAACGCTTTGTCAGTTTAATATATTGACTTTGTAGGTTGTATGTGGTCGTAAATTTTCTTTACTTCTCTTATTACCATTATGTTGCTTTTGTTTCAGTTGGCTGTGTATGGGTCAATATTTCTGTTGGTTTGTTGAATTTTGAATATATAATTTTATAGAGCTCCAATTGCCTTTCATAATCAACTAACAAAATATCAGATATAGACTCGCACATCAGCAATAGGTAGACGTTTTGCTTTTATATTGACATCAACCTTGAAAAAACCCATATTTAGAAACCTCTAATGATAACTTAAAAATTTTAAAAAGCTTTTTTTTTAATTGTACCAAATCCTTCACCGATCTTTTTTTGTCACCCTTCCAAATATTAAGATTTAATAATACCATGAAAATCAACATGTTTCTCTTAATAGATCCCTCAACTTAAACTGTTAATTCGTCACTATGTTTTACGTTTGATAAGTTATTAAAATGTGTCACTTACACAGTTCTGCATTGAGTTTTTAATCACCATTTATATAACCAATTCTTGGCCGGTTTATATTTCATATGCACAAAATCTCAAAAGCTAAATCAGGATTCCCAGAGGCTTTAGTGAAATTTGAGCCTGTTTAGAACAGAATTTAATGCCAATTCCATTTTAAATATCACAGCCAACCTAAAAAAAAACACCCTTCGGGTTTATCATTGCAACATGGACATTATTTTGATGAAATTTTAAACAATACTTACAATTAAATACAATTACTTAGTTCCTACCTGCAACATACTAACTATCTCCACTTTGTTGAAAAAGATGAAGGAGTTAAGCGTGGAGAGGAAGTTTTCCTCGAAGACAGATGGCGTAGGAAGGATGATGTCCTGGATGTACTGAACACGGTACGTTTGGTGGATCTTCTGCCTGAGCTCAGAGTCTGTGATTGGAATCACCTCCTTGAACTTTGCCGTCTTGGTCAAGAACTCGCGGTGGCGCTTGGGTTGCACCAGCGCCGGGTCGTACTCTAGGCAGCCCACAACGTCCATGATGCAGTCGTCAGAGAACATCACGTCGAAGAGGGCGGCCTTGTTAAGGAAGAGGACGCCGCGGACGATCTCGTACAGGTGGTGCAGACCTTCCCGGTTGTCAAGGTCCTCGCATACCCTAAAGAGGCCCAGCAGCTTCTTGAGGTAGGCCTCGCTCATGAGGGCCAAGGCAAGCTTTTCCCGTCGAAAGGGTGACGACAGTACAGACGTCACTAGGTCAGCAATCTCCTCTAGGTGGCTGAGCTCACAGGGAGGGAGCTCCACCAAGAGGGTGGTCTCGGGGATTTCTTCGAATCGCTCCTCCTCCGATTCATCAATCGTGTCCTGGGTGACGTCCAGTGCAGGGTCCTTCCCTTGCACCTGAAGGACCAAAGAGTGGCAGTGTAAAGCTTATTTCCAACAGAGGCCAAATAGAATTCCCACTGGGATAACTCTTTAGCACCTCGACATACGAGTAAAACTTCTACCAAATAATTATCTCTAGATACGAGAAAAAAATTGAGATAGGAGAAAGCCAGGTGGCCAAGACATGAGGCTGTTTATCATTGTAGTTCGCTGTCTTTTTGCCACATCTCTTTCGTGTATAACAGATATCTACGAGCAGTGGGTGGAGCGTTGCATTTTTTCCCGTCACTCAGCGTGAATGCCGGAGCGATCGCTAATACGAGGAGTATAGTATGTTACCTCTCATTGGCTACTCATAAGAACATCAGGGGCACTGGCTTTCTCCCCCACAATCCCTCCTCTAATATCTCTGGTCGCAACTTTTTGTAATTTTTCTGCGAGCACTGGGCGGAGCGTTGTATTTTTTATTTGTATCTGCATTGTAATCCAAGGTCATTTAAATTTGTTTATGTTATATTACGATTCATCGGTGCAAAAACATCTCCATACGTCACACATACATACATATACACGCATATATATATACATATATGTATACACATACATATATATATATATACACATACATATATATATACACATACATATATATATATATACACATACATATATATATATACACATACATATATATATATATACACACATATATACATACATATATACATATACATATATATATACATATATATATGTATATACATATATATATACATATATACATATATATACATATATACATACATATATACATACATATATACATATATACATACATATATATATATATATATATATATATATATATATATACACATACATAAATATACATACATATATACATATACATATATATATACATATATATATACATATACATATATATATACATTTATACATATATACATATATATATACATATATACATATATATATACATATATACATATATATATACATATATACATATATATATATACATATATACATATATATATACATATATACATATATATATACATATATACATATATATATACATATATATATACATATATACATATATATATATACATATATACATATATATATACATATATATATACATATATATATACATATATATATACATATATATATACATATATACATACATATATACATACATATATACATACATACACACACATACACACACATACATATATATATATATATATATATATATATATATATATATATATATATATATATATATACATATACATATATATATATATATATATATATATATATATATATATATATATATATATGTATATATATATATATATATATATATATATATATATATATATATATATATATATATATATATATATATATATATATATATATATATATATATATATATATATACACATACACACACACACATATACACACACATACATACATACACACACATGTATACACACACACAATAAATTATATATTTACATTTTATTTTATAATATATCACATTTTACAAGCAATCACTATACGATTTCACATATAAATTATTTCATATTGAAATTAATAGAAAAATATATAAATTAATAAATGTTAATGAAAAAGGTGGCGTATATAGTGGTTATGCATCCACCGCTGAATGTGTACAATGTAATATGAAAGGGAAGTCCCCAGGGACATTTTTGTTTCTTCCCTCTCATGCTGACTAGTCTAATGATATTTGAGCTTCTTTTAACCCAAAAAAACATTTTGTTCAACTGCAGTTCACCTGGCAAATCTTTTCCCAGATCTCATCACAGCCTGCTTTCTCCTGGAAACTCAAAGCAAGATCATAATTGTCCGCCTCCGACCAGACAATCAGCGTGTCCTGTGTGGAAAAACAGGGGAACAAACATGTCATTAGGTTTAAAACTATTTGGTAGGGCATACATTTGACTCACTGGCTGCCCATTGATAGTGCTAGATGTCCAATTCATTTTTACAGGGAAAGGATGAAAGTTGAATGATCGTAATAACAACAATAAATTGGACATTAATCATTGTCAATGGCCAACAATGCGTTGCACCACAAAATTAAAGAAAATAAATACACATTAGGATGTTAATGGTGACTATAACCACCTCAATTCTTTATATATTTTTAAATTTTTAACAATATTTTAGTTTATAAACACAATTTGATGTATGTGTGATTTGATGCATTTGTAAATATTATTACATGAATAATATAATCTATTATAATTTAGACATGGCACCCACACGTTACCAAATTTTAATATTGTGACCTGCATGATCCCAAATGTGATGTTCTCATTTGTTTCACATCGGGGCTTAGTTTGTTAAATTACCCAAAAAATAAATATTATTTTTTATCCCTATGAAGTCTTATACATATTTTCCATGTAAATGTTAAATATGAAATGTTCAAAGGAGTGTGCAGACATTGGAGTCACTAGTACTTTGCTATTAATGCAAATAACTGTCACGAGAAATGAATTTAGTCATACAAAAGCTTGTGTCTGTCAAGCTTACCTGTTGTTTCTGATATGCAGTATTGGGGCTTATCTTCGACTCCAAAAGTAGTGACCCTAAAACAACATGTACAATACACTGTTATATAATGTGATTGGCATGATAGAAACACAGTTTGGGGGTAGCTGGGGGACTTCTAAGCAGAAGACAATGTGAGTTTTGGGACAAAAGGCGAGTGGATGTCTGACTCATCACACGCTTGTACAAATACAAACAGGATTGCGTACTATTGCTATGTTAATCAGGGTGTAGAAATAACACCGGTTTAATTTTTTTTTCCGAAAATTATCCCGATTCTCCCCACGAGATCACATAAAATGCTAAATTAAATAGCTAGCCAGCACAATTTGTTCCGAGTGTAATTACAACAATAATAGTTTCCATAATAAACATCATAACCACGGAAAGCTTCACGTGTCCTAATTCAATTAAATAAAAGAGGCTAACGCGAACACAAAGCTGTGCAAATTAGTAAGTACGGAGGCTACGCGTTAGCTTAGCTATGCTAAAGCGAGAAGGGGGACTCACCGTCGGATTCGGCCCGAACTAATAACGATATTCCCTTCAGCCGTTCCACAAATGTTGATGAAACGTGCCCGGTGCCCCGGTCGTCCCACTGGCGGTCTTCGTTTAGCGTATAAACTTTCACTCGCCGCCGAGTGTCCGACATTGTGAACAGGGGGAAGGCGACGGGGTCGGGGATCGGGTGCTAGCAGGTTAGGCTAGCTGGATGCTAACAAGCGAAGCAAGGCGCCTCGGCGTTTCCTGCCTAGCCAGACAACTTTGCTGGCGCCCACATGTTACACGGGACGTCGGAGCCGATAGCGGAGGCGAAATGAAGCGGCGTCGGCAACGTAGACTAGCTCCTCAGCATGGGCCCGGCCACGGCACACAACTCGAAAGGTAAGTCCCCCCTCGTTTAAAGAAGGGGGAGGAGGCGGAGAGGGGAGGGGGGTAACCCTAACCCTAACTCAGGCGGCCTCCTTGCTAACGTCCACGGGACGCCATCTTGTAATCTGATTTTGTGTTTTTTGTTTTGTTTTGGTTTTTTTTTCTTGCTCAATGTTAATCACAACGAAATGCAGCGGAAAAATATCCGCAAACAAAACATGATTAAAAAATAACACACTTTCCTTTCTATAAAATATTAAATGAGAACATTTAAATCTTTAGAAAAATTACTCAAAAGTAAACATACGGTGACGTGTATATACTGTGAGACCTCGAGATACGAACGACTTTCTAAGAATTTTTGCCAGAGGGATTTCATCTCTTCAGAAGCAAGAAATTGATACATATACGATTATGATTTAAAACAAACCACTAGGGGGCGGCAATAAACCTTTAAACTTTATTTAGTATCGTGAGCGCTCTGCGCTAACAATTACCATGAAGTTCACATCACAGACTGGATTTTCTTAACCCTGGTTAATTTAAAGGACAAGACACACACACACGGAGTGGCCCGGCTGCTTGAGTGGTTAGTACGTCGCCCTCACAGCTCTGAGGTCCTGGGTTCAAATCCAGGGTGGTCCACCTGTGTAGTTTGCACATTCTCCCTGGCTGGGCCTGTGTGGGTTTTCTCTGGGTACTCAAGTTTCCTCTTACATTCCAAAAACATGTTTGGTAGGCTGATTGGAGACTCTAAATTTCCCCTAGGTATGCACGTGAGACGGCTCCAAGACCCTCTCACAATCCTAGTGAGAATAAAGCGGTTCAGAACATGTAGGGAATGACACACTGACACGTGTATGCAGATGTTAAATTTAAACAATAAAGGAAAAATCAAACTGTGATTAGAAAAACGCAAATATCTGCTTTTTTTTTTGCATCGTTAAAAAAAAAAATTGAAAGTCCAACTTGCAGTGCATAGTGCATGTGAAGCAGATTGGTCAACTCATCACAAAAATAAACTTTTTGTTGACTTTTGGGTGACATCTATGAATAACAAATATTATAGTGAGAAATTCATTATTGATGACATTGTTTTCCTCTCATCTCATTACCGAACTTGTATCACACTTTGGGACAAAGTATTGTATCAAACATATGTACTTGTTTTTAATGGAACCCAACTAAAATATTAACATACAATGAAATATGAAAGAAACAGGCATTATTGTTACTATTAGTTATATAAGAATGTGACTACTGTAATTAGTTTTTTTTTTCAAGAGGCAAGCTGTGGGGGAAAATAATACAAAACTGAAATCATTTTTAAAAATCAACATCAAGTTCTCTATTTTTACAGGAAAATTTGCTCGTCAGTGCAATTTCTCATTAAACTACTTAACCTCTATCCTCACAAAGGATGTGAGAGGTGCTGCCTATCCCAGCTAACTATAGGTACCGGCCGGGGGACAACACCCTGAATCGGTGGCCAGCCAATTGCGGGGCACAAAGAGATGGACGCTCATTCACGTCATTAAAAAACTGTCACTATTTTTGTGTGTGGCAGATTTGAGTAAGTACATGGTTGTTGATTTGTCCATCATGATTCTTATTTACTGCAATAAAGAGCAATTTCCACATTGGTGCTTTCAAGTGCCGTGTCCACCAGTTAGAATGTTTTTCTTTTTACAGGGTGCACTTGTTCACAGTTCGCCATTGGTTGCAGCTGTTGCCATGGAGATACTCTGCTTCTCACTTAGCTTCTTGACCAGGGTAGCAGCAGGAGACAGGAGTACTTTGCGGGAAAGGCGCATCCTACCGTCCTTGGGGTCCCGTCCAAAATATTTCAACTAGTGGAAGAACAGGTTTGCTTTTGTACATGATTTTTTTTTTTTTTTACGGAGGAGAAAGAACAAAACAAACAAAAAATATACCTGAATCTGTTCTCCCACTTGAAACAAATCACTTGGATGTTTGATCTAATTCGGGATGACAAAAAAAAAGGAAAAATCAATTGAATCAGTGACCTTGATACACATCCAATTATGCATCTCTTTCCATTATTCTGTTGTGATTTTAAGCTATTGCAGACTTTCTATCCATTTGAAGTGGGACGGCTGGTAGACGCCCCCCCCCCACGTGCTCGCACTCCGACACTCACCCGTCTGTGGTCCAACTGGGAGACGTGCACAAGGGCGGGGCTCATGTTAGGATACAGCTTCACCATGATGCCAATATCACTGTAGCAAATTATGAAAAAAAAGTATCAGTGTGACAGGAAATAAAATATTTCCGAATTTTAAAGAAATGACTGTTGTAGCGAACCATATTTCAGTGATTGTGGCTGTGTAAATGGCACCAAATTCCAGTTCTTGCTCTTGCTGCAAAAGAAATCCCCCCCACAGCACCAAAATGTCCCTTTAGTGTCCATTTCGGTTATCTTTACATAATGTACCGTAGATATATATAAAGGTCACACACATCATCTCTACAGGTCTCGCTGATGAAGTGCTGTGCCTCGCTCAGCGCTCCTGGCGTGGGAGCAAAGATGGAAAAGGTCTCCTCATCCATCTGACTGATAGTCACGCCTTAAAATGGAAAAAATCTACCTGAACTTCTGCGGTACTGCTTCCCGTCTGAAATTCAGCGGTGTTACCTGTTTGAGCTTGTAACCGGCGAAGGTTGTAGCCTCCTGGTCCAACGAAGAGAGCCCGCCTGGATGCAGGCACGCGCACCTCCTCTAAAGAAAAAACAAATACAGTGGTACATCTACTTAGAAAAATAATAGGTTACAGGATTTGTTTCCTAACTTGGATTTTTCGGAAGAAGATTTTACATCAAATCAGCATAATTCGTTCCACAAGCTTCAATCATGATTTTTTTCCAAATTGGACAGTAATCTGCATATTAAAGTGTTTCATCACCTGAAAAATGTCTATGCAGAACCATTCCTAAGTAGCATTGAAGGGGGATCCAAAACTTACCGACAACTGGGCCATTTGACTTTCTGCTCGACCTGGGTTTTGCCAGACTTTTGTTCATGATCCCCAAGATCTCCCTCTTTGCCACTAAAATGTAATGTTTACCAAATTAAAACAGCAAAAAAATGTATGGAAATAAATAATGTAGAAAAAAAGGACAAATAAATGCAAAAAAAAAAATGCAGTACCTGTGGCCTGCTGGATGGCCTCCATGACCACCTTGAGAGGCAGACCGGGAATCTTCACATCGGCCTGGAAGGTCAACAGAAAAAAAATAGGGTTTGTATTCGAACAAGCAGGAGTGTGCTACTGTATATACTACAGGGTGAAAACTGTGACAATAAGTGTGCATGCCTACTACTGGCTAAATCGTAAACTACAGCAACAATAAGACAACAGTTATTACAGAAGCCTTGATTAAAAAAAATCAAGATTGATGAATATTGAACCATGCTACATGGCTTCCAAGTTTCCCGGTGATTGATAAAAGAATAACTATTTGAAAAGCAATTTGATACTAATTCAAATAATACAATAATACATTGATTATTGTGGTTAATAGGTTCTAAGACGGGTTGCAATAGGATATTAACTGCATTGTAGGGACAGTGATTTTATGGTGTCTATTTAAAATTACTTCCACTTTTAAGATCTTCTTTAGACTTGTATTTTACTCTGAGGTAGATACTGCTCTCTAGTGACCAGTGAATACATTTTTAATGATTTATTATTTTCTATTCTGTGGACCTGTAATGCAGTGATGCCTTTGCTGGTTCCTGCCAGTTTGAAGTCCATATCTCCAAGGTAGTCCTCTATTCCCTGTACACAACATTGGTCAAGAGACAATTTAGTCAAATGTCAATCCTGTTGTTCTACTTTTACAACATATAACAAATGCACATTACCAAAATGTCAGTGAGCAATCTATAGTCTTGGATTTCTGAGGGTTTTTCAGGGTTGCATTTGGAGATGAGGCCCACGGCCACACCAGCCACAGCCGAGGAGATGGGGACGCCTGAAATGATGTGCAACAAAAATATAAGAACAATAAGTATAGATGGACTTCTGTTTTGATCTAGTACAAGACAAGACATGGGATAAAAGGAATAAGGATGTAGTTAAAGAAATAAATTATTAAAGGAGCAATATTTAACCCTGTAATGGAGTGGTTAGCAAGCCTGCCTTAGAGTTCTGAGTTTGAGGGTTCAATACCCAGTGTCCTTTGCATGTACGCACCAGGCTTCTGTGGGTTTTCTCCAAGGACAATTTCTCGTGTATAAGACACCCACTGATTCACAATTTTCACCAACATATTTATGGTCTTAATAGGGAGAACAAATGTGTTACTTTTTACTTAAGAAAAATCATGTGGAATTTCTGAGATACTGTATCAATCAAAAGCAAGGAACTAAGTCATCCAGCAATGGTTGTTTTCTTACTGCAAAACAGGAAATAACCAACAAAAAGTAAATGTTACTTTTAAGGCATCTACTGGTGTAAAACAGTTTAGCAAGTCTTGTGCGCATATAAGCGGCACCCTTGAGTCATTACTTTTTTGTTACAAATACGGCTTATATGCGAGAAAATACAGCAAGTGACCAAACCCAAGAAAGAAGTGAGAAAAAAAAACATCAAAAGGAAAAATGCAGCAAGAAATACTTAAGTGAAACAGAGTTAAAAAAAGAATGTAAACAACGAAGGTGGGTAGATTTTAAAGAAGAAATCATTCATGATGATGTCACCAACCTGCATCCATGAGTGCCAAGCTTCCCCCACATGTGGAAGCCATGGATGAAGACCCTTAAATACGAGAGAGATAACAGTCAAGTAAGTGGCTGTTACCCACGTGGGACCCCCACAAAATCGTCTTTAGCACCTCACCGTTTGACTCCAACACCTCAGCCGTGACCCTGATGGTGAAAGGGAAGTCCTTGGGGATGATTGGTCGCAGCGCTTTCTCTGCTAGGGCTCCTACAAAAACAAAAGTTTTTCTCACCATGCCCCGTGTTTGATTGGTGGCCAATCTTACCATGTCCTAGCTCTCTTCTTTTGAGACCTCCCATCTTCCCGACCTCGTTAGTGGCATAAGGCGGGAACTGATGAAATGAAACCAGATAAGTAGTCAATCAAATTCAATTGACGGTGTCAGCTGTCCTATCCATTTGATTTTTATTTACCTCATAATGAAGCATAAAGTTTTTGTCCTTGATGCCACTGTGGATAGAGAATTTCATTTACCACAGTTTCGTTCATTGGCGTTTTCGTTATTCTATTCTTACCTCAATGCTGTAGTGACAATGTCCGCTTTAACACTGGATTCCAGTGAATCAAATGTGACGCTACACAAAACCTAAAACACATTTTTTAGGACATTTTAAGAGATAAAACAATGTTTTTGCTGTCTAAAAGTCATACCTGGGTTTGTCCTCTCTGGAACAAAGCGGATCCATGAAGTGGTTTAAAGAGGTCCACATCACAAGAAATGTCTCTTAAAGCAGACAACTCCCTGCCGTCGCACCTGAACAAATGCCCTCGTCAAAAACATGCCTGCATCATTGGACGTGCGGAAAATTGTAGGAACATACCTCCTGTATTCATTGAGCACTAAATTCCTAAAGATGTCCCGACTCACAATGTTAAAAGACTCGATGATTTCAAACGGTTCAGCTTCGGGAAATTTCTCTAAAGGAAGAATTACAATTAGAACTTTCGAAGGCAGTGTTTCAAGTCAGACGACAACAATCACCTTTGACGTATTCCTCGGTTTCAAGGCGGATTTTGTTGATGGCTTCGTCTCTTGAAATCTGTGCGTGTGATATGATGACATATATACAATAAGAGTTGAGCCCTGAGAGTCAAATTCAGAGTACAGCAATCCCTCGATTATTGTGTCTTCACTTATCACGAATTCACTACCGGGCGATTTTTTCCCCGCTTATCAATTATAAAAAACAAAAAAAATTTAAGTTAATAAAAAGGTGAAAATCCTCGCTGAAAATGTAAGTGGAACCCATTCTTGCTACTAGGACTCAGCACTGAAGGGTGAAAAAAATGTTATAATAATGTGTTATAAAAATGTGACACTACTTTGCGATTTTTCGATTATCTTGATGTCTGCTCTACATTAACCGCCATATTCGATGGATTACTGTATGGTCACATTTCTGACCTACGTGAGCTTGAATCCCTTCTTTACTTTTCCCATCGGATACCATTTAAATTTGAGTTAAATAGGAAAATCCATTGTCGGTACCCCGAAAATCCCGACCTCTGATTTTTGACTACATTAAACCAAAAACCAATCACATCTTCAGTTTCATATCACCAACATATCCTGCAAGTTTGATGATAACCCCCCAAACTCCTAATTTTTTGAATAATTTTAGGACAAACAGACAGCAAAAGAAAGAAACAGCGAGTATGGAATCGTATACATAAACTCCGCCTTCCATACGTTTCACCTAATGGCGAGTTAAAGGCAGCAAACAACACATTGAGTTTTGACATTTACCTTATCATGTGTATAATCGGTAAAAACGGCATAGATCTTCTCTGAAGCCGATCTGTGTGCACATATAGAAACAATGAATTAAGCTTGTTTACACTTGAATAATCTGAAACACAGGTGTGCGTGTCTCACTGCCGCATGTGCGCCACAATGTCCGCAGAGGGCGAGAACATCTTAGGGGGCGTACGCTTGGTGATTTTAAGCTCTCGCGCCAGCTGCTGGATGGCAAAGATGATTTGCTGGGTGTGCTTGACGCCAACCTTGATAGCGTGAGAAAAGTCCTGCTGCAGGACGTTCTCGGCCGACGCCTCGATCATCACTGGGATATAAACACCGAGGGATGTAGAAGAAGCCGAAATTCGGGGAATTTTTTTTCAATCTCAACTTCAACTAACCCACTTGACTGCTGGGGGCTCCGGCCACAATCATGTTGAGCGTACTGGAAGCCATCTCTGCTCTGGTTGGGTTGACCAGCATCTCTCCACCCACCAAGCCTATACGCACCGCTCCTGAAATAAATTCATATAAACGGAAATTGATCATACCGTAAAGCAGAGGTGTCAAACTAATTTTTGCCGTGAGCAACGTTGCAGTTTGGGCTTTCTTCAAAAACCATAATTTGGGTCAATTTCAGTAAATATTTAACTTATTTGGCTGCCATTGACAGCGCAATCCATTTCCAATCCATTTCAACTAGGAGGGGCAAAAGAATATTTATTCGACCCTCCTAGTCAAAATGAATAGGGTGTCCCGTGCAGTCTATGATGGGATAATAAACAGTTTAGTGACATTGTTGATGTTAAAATTATTTAAAGTCTTTTAGTTTTTTGCTTATTTGTAAAAAAAATGGTATTCTGTACATTTTGAAATTTAGGCTTTTCTAATGTATAGGAAAAACTTAAACATTCTTAGTTTTTCTATTTTCATTTACAATTTTTAATAAGAAAAAAAATATTTAAATAAAACCCATAAATATGCTTTTATTTTAATATTTAGTTAAAAAAATCTCAAAATTACTAATTGTCTTTTAATAGAAAACTAGGATAAATATAAATATGCTATTAAAATCATTGGATTCAATTAGTATTTGTCCCTTATGTACAATTTTAATTTAAAAAGGAGGTACAATCAGAAAATATTCTCGGTCTTAATTTTTACAAATTTTGTTAAAAACGGGGAAATAATCTCCTCTTTCTGGATTTTACATGCATTTTATTTCAGAAAAAAAACACGAAGCTGTTGCACGTGATATACTGTGGCAGACTTCACAATAGAGAAGCCTGATGGCCCAACAGGGCATTGGGGAAACCCTGCATATGGTGCAAAAATAAAACAACCCGTTTATGAAAATTAATCAAATATGAGGCGGCAAACACAAAAAGTAAAACAGCTACATTGGGCAAGAATTAACCAATAAAAAAAAAACAATTAACTCAATTATTGATGGTATTTGTAGGTAGGGAATGAATGTGTGAATGTATGCAAGGTGAATTAAAGAATGACACTTGCTTCTTAGATGCTTAAAAGAGTTACTGTGGAATTAGTATGTTCCTCACCTATAGGTCCGTTCCAAGGAATGTCCGAGAGCGCGAGAGCGGCTGAAGCTTAAATAGCAAAAAAAAAAAAAAAACAGTTACCTAACTCATATTATAATTAAAGTGGGAATATCTCATAGAATATTCCCGCCTTACCGGCGTTAATGGCCAGCACATCTGGATCGTTGACGCTATCCACGGCCAGCAAATTACATAGAATCTACAAAAAAATATCAAGATAATGTTTATTTATCAATTTTCAGAGGGAGCAATAATTAGAACCGACCTGAGTGTCATAAAAATAACCCGCCGGGAAGAGAGGCCGAATTGATCTGTCTGGACACAAGAAAATAAAAACATTCGGTTAATGGTGAGTTGGGTAACACAACAACTCTAAATTTGATGAGGTTACCTATGAGTCTGCTGGTTAGAATCTCGTGGTCTGTGGTACCAAGTTCTCGCCTTAAATAGTTGGTGGGGATTCTTCCGGCCGCTGCCGCCTTTTGCCTGTAGTCTACCTGCCAACCAAATAGCACAAATTAAAGCACCAAACAAGGGAGAACAATAATATAAAATAATAACGTACCACCAGAGGCATGAAATGAGACGGAGATGGCTTGGTTTTGCTCACAGCGGTCACCATCACAGAGGTGTCACCCAGCTTAAAATAATGATTAAAAAAAAGTTTGATTTATTATAGTAATCCCTCGAATATTGCAGTTAATGTAGAACAGACATGGCCACAACAAGCAGAAAACTGCGAAGTAGGATCACCCCTATTATAACTATTTTTTTATGTATTCAATCAAGTCCTATTAACAGGGCAGTGGCTTCCGCTTGCAAGTTTCAGCATGGATTTTCAACTGGATTTGAACCCAGGTCCCCCACTCGAGGGTTTACTGTACAGCAAAATAAATAAATAAAAATACTTTTCAATCAATGTTCATGGCGAATTTACCTGCACTACAGCAGAACCATCAGCAAACTTTGCGAGTCTGCCAGATGAGATTTCCAGCTTTCTGCAAAATACACCCAACATTTAAATTAAAGGTTACGCTTAGTAACAGTCCAGGTGTTTCCTTCCTAAATGGGATTAACCTTAAATTATTATAACAAAACAGTTCAGATACACATCACTTTTTGAGCAAATCAGAAGAGTTCACCTCGCTTACACTACAAAATAATCGTGTCCGACTATCATTACGACCTCGGCGTACTCACTTGTCTCCGAGGTCCACTCCCACAGTTCGTACATTGCAGTGGTTTTTGTACACGCTCTGGTGACAAAAACGTACACAACAGCGAGTTAAAGAACGCCCAAACCGTAGTAAATCCGTCATAACTTAATTTGGAAGAAAGAGCCAATAAAACAAAATAAATTTGTCAGGAAAGGCGACTTCACGCCGCAAATTTGCGCGAGGACGCGTCCATGACAGGGGAAACGGAAGCGCATCTACAAGAAAGGTTCTGATTGGAGATTCACGTTCCGTGTCCGTCAGCTAAAGTGTCCGACACAAAACATCTTCAAAAAGAAAGATTTAAAAAAATATCGATGGAAATTTCTTGTAAGCGAAGATTTTATAAAGTTTATACTAATTTGCCTTCTGTCATAGTCATTGTTTACTATTCCAAATATAGTTCCTTTATGAAAGCAACGCATTTTCTAATATTAGGGCAATTTTAGTAAGGTTGATTGAGGTTAGTTTACTCGTCTGTACGTCTTCTTTCCCCCTGGCTGCAATAGTATTTGAGTTACAATTTATGTTAAAGACTCGTTATTGTTGTATGGAAAGAGGTCAACAAATAATGCTCTTGTGTACTTCCCATTTGATTGCATAGGTGTTGATATAAGTGACGAGTCACTATTAAGTAAACTTCCAATGGAAGGAGCCAGCTGGCCGGAGCAATGGGGATGCTGCAGTTGCTATGACAACGCCGGATATGCTACATCAATGAATTCCACCCAATTGAACGCTCCAGCTCATTTCCACTCAAAAGACACACTGGGCATGAAAATACTTACCACATATTTTGATAGATTTTAGATTTTTGTTAACATATTTTCAAATCTACATAATGTATAAACAAAATGATGTTTCTAGGTCAGTGAAATTATAAAAGGGTTTAAAAATGTTTGAAAGTGTACGTACCTTATGAAAGGAGAAAAGCTACATTAAACAAAATTGCAACAATGACACAAAAACAGTCACACAAATGTCTCTTAATTGATGAACTTTAATTACATCAAACGGGTTTATTTAAAAGTGGAAAAGCAGGGAAAACTCATCGCCATCTCAACAATAACCCACCTGGTTCACGGACAGTGTTTGTAATGTATCCTGTAAGTACTTATATGTGCTTCTAAGGTCATCCAGAGTGCAATAAACACACATTATGGAATTAATGCAGTGATATTTAAGATGGTACATTATTGTAGAATTATCCTTCATACAGGGTGGAAATGAAAAGTCTACACACCTCTGTTCGAATACTCTCAAAATCTGATTGGTCGGCTGGTGGCTTCACCGTGCAAGCTTTGGAAAAGTCCACATGCAGAATAGTAGCAACCCATAGTTGTACGCGTGTGCTGTCATCTTGTATTCAAGTTCATAAAGGGATCCAAAATGAATCATCCAGGCTACGTGGATTTTCTTTTTGGGGTTGTGGGGGCTGCAATTTGGCACTTGAATTGTCATCTATACAAAGAGTAGTGCACATCACAGCTGAAGGGAGAGGAAATAAAAGGAACAGGGCGGAAAAAGAGGAACGTCTTTGTCCCTTTCCTTGATTCAAGGAAGAAAAGCAAAACACATTTTTAGCGACAAGATTGGAATTAAACAAAATAACGGGATTTTACAATCTTTTTCCTTGCCGTCTGTCTACCAGGCTTCACCCCTCCAAGACCACCTAGCAAATTCCCGGCAAGCCAAGAAGAGTAGAAAGATGAAGAAAGAAGATTAGAAACAGCACTACTAGAGTAAATGGAGAATACAAACACCATAATATAGCTTCCAAAACTCATTAGCTGCACTTGACAGAAACAGACGGAATCCATTTTGAACTGGGAGAGCGCGGCTCATCCTTTGTCAGATCATCCAAGTTCAAAACCGATTGGACGTCTATTACCGTCAACTGCAGTGATACTTAATATATCAGAATGGGAAAGGTTCATAAAAGTGGGTGTTACTCAACAAACAAGTGGAGAAGGCCCAAAGCAGATGTGGTTGATGATAACAGCAGGACAAAAAGCAGGAAGTGAAAGCTAGCCGGGAACAGCATGCGTCGTCATGGCAACAAAATACTGGGTAGGGAAAGTCATTTAAATTAAAAAGTCTGCATGTGTGATTGCATTTGCAGGGAAGATGGATGACACGGGTTATATCATGTTTGGGGTTCCTATGGCAACAAGCCTCACCCCCAACTCACTCACCACGCGTGGGTGGGGCTTAGCACTCGCCACTTCGGCTTTTTGACTTTCTGCCCTCCACATCTGTGGAATAAAGCAACGTCATTACAAACACACGCAGATAAAAAAAAAACTACTGTATGAGTACAAAGGTAATAAATAAGCATGAGGAAAAGGACTAGTGTTCCATTCCAAATTAAACGTACAAAGACAATACCTCACGACTCACTGGCATTATTAACCCTCCTGTTACACAAAATTAAACAATTAAATTTGGAAGAAACATGGCTAATTTTGGCCAACTTAAAAATGTCTACACCTATTATTGTTTTGGTTTAAAAGTTTAAAAAACATGCTGCAAAAATGCATTCGACTGAGGGCACAAATAGCTTTAATTAACCAATTTGTCAATGATACAATGTTGATTCTATGGACACATACGTAGATATTAAAAAGTATGCCACGATTAGATTCGAGGACCATCAATCAATTTATTACAAAACAAAGCAATTTTGACGCTTGACAATTATGTTGCTGGAACATTAAAAAATAAAATAAAATAAAATAATCAGAAAAAATATCTAAAAGATCATAGATAATTTAGAATGTTACAGTTTGGATCTGCCCTGGAAAATTTAAAAAAATATTAAATATGTGTAAGAGTAAAAGAAAAAAAAGTACAATCTGCTGAATAAAAAAATATTCCCAAAATATGTTTACGTAAACGTAACAGGAGGGCTAATTATCAGGTCTTCATAATAAGATGTTTGTTTTCCAGCATGTCAACAGTCTGACAGGAGAAATCATATACACAAAGGAACATAAAGGAAAACTTAGTGTATAAAAAATAATGATCCCAGAGATTAAAATGAAAAATGAAGGAAGACACAGAGCACGCGGGGAGTTCCAAAAAAGTACCTTGACTTAGGATTTTCCCCATCAATTTCAATTAATGGTAATCAATGTGAAAAAAAATAGCTTAATGAAAATAACAAATGTTTGTGAGTTGTGGAACTCATAAGTCAAGGTTGCCAACATTCATTTGCTTTCTTAAATTCCTTTTTTGGTGATTTACAAAGTGAATGGTGAGAAATGTGAATAAAACACAAGCAAAACCTCCAAAACAAAAAGGGAAAAAAATAAAGAAACCAGCACCATGGGACCACCAGCACAAAAGGAAAGGACCCCCACCATCACAGATGTCGACGGGCCAGAACCTCCCCCTCGTCACACACACCCGTACTCGAACCACAATTGATTGTCCTCGGCCTCCAAACGCTCGGACCCGTCCGGGCCGTCTGATTGGCTCGACGGGTACGAGGCCGCGGGAGGACCGCTGATATTGCTGACCAGGGTGGGATTGAGGGAGAGGAAGGGGAGGCTTTTGCCCGCCGCCGACTCTCTAAAGATGGAGTCCATGAAGACAGACTCGGCGGTGAAGGACGGACCAAGGAAGGACTCGAGAGCAGGGAGCTCAGCTTCATCCGAGCTCGGGCACGGTAGGCTGAGGGACTTTGGCAAGGGTGGGGTACCTGGGGGTCCCGTTCGGGTGTACTCACTGGGCGCCAGTTGGCATTGGACCCCATCGACGGACACGGGCGGCCGGTTGTCCTTGGAGAGCATGTCGTGGATGCTGGTGCGCCGCGAGCTGCCCTCGGCCGTGGAGATGACGCTGCTGGCACGCGGCAGGGTGGACGCCGACACCGACCCCGAAGCTCGGTCCAGGCGTTCGGAGACGGACACCGCCCGCGATTGGGCGGAGAGACCCGGCCGAGCCGAGCCCTTCACACGTGTGCTTTCGGCCTTGCGCAGGCTGGGTCGACCCGCTTGCCCCGAAGAACGAGGCGGGCGCTCGGTGGCGACGGCCGCCGCTTTGCCGCTGGACGACCGCAGGATGCCACGTGCCCGGGTGGCTGGGCGTTCTTTCTGTGCACGCTCAGAGGAAGCCAGGAGGCGAGGAGAGTCCACGGTAAGATTTTCCTGACTGCCTGACTACATGAGACACACAGGAAAGAATCAGTGCAGTAGTTTTCATACATACATGCACTAGTTTAAATACCTCGACCTACGATCAGCTGAACCTACGACATGCTCGAGGTACGATGAAAATTTAGATCGAATAATTTTCCCTAGATACGATCACAATTTTGAGATGTGACCAAGTTAGGTGCCCATGACAAGAGAGCCTGTTTAACATTGTGGCGCACGGTCGTTTTTTGTCGCGTCTCTTTCGTGTATAACAGATATCTACGAGCACTGAACAATTTATTCAGACTAGTTTCTCCTACACATCGACCAGGAAACGCACAACGCGCATACGTGGGCAAAAAGAGGGCTTTCTGGGTAATGAAGTATACTCGTGCACACAACATCGATAGGCAATGGCACCCTTTCTCAGAATTAAACCTTATTACCCACAATCAATACGTGGGTAGGCTGTTATTCCTTCCTTAGCCTGTTAGATCCGACGATTGCGCATTCAAGACTACTTCTCGTTGGCAAGTGGTCATGCGTTATCCTATTGTTGACATTTGTGTGCATCATTTTCGTAATATTTTGAAAGGAATACAACAGCAAACAGCGCATCGATAGCGAACGCGAGTGTGCAGGCGTGGCAAATAGCTAACCTGCCCAGAACAAAGGTTAAAAAAAATGAAAACAAAATTAGATTCAATTTTGTTTAAATTCACATTAAAAGGTATGTTTGAGTGTGTGTGTATATATTAATCCAAGTTAATTTAAATTTGTTCGTTTAGGAGTGCGTTGTTGCCGTGGATAAAAGCCCCCCTAAATCTAGATTTTTTTTAAATTAATTCTATAAAAAAAACTAAATATTCAGGGCTTTTAATCCAGTTCTTTTAATCCATTTATACAAAAAAGTCTAAATATTATATCTAAAATGGTCCGGCCCACGTGACATCGAGTTGACGTTAATGCGGCCCGCGAACCAACCCGAGTCCAGATATGGGCAAACTATGGCCCACGGGCCACATCTGGCCCGCTAGGCCTTTTAATCCGGCCCACCGACGTAGTCCAAATAATGTTTTTTATTTTTCTTTTTTCCCCAAGATGGCAGTAGCTCTGTCCACTCTTTTTTGTTTTTCGTGTTTTATAGCCCCTCTATCTTTTTTTAAATTACATTTTAATCTTTCTTAATACATTCCTTTTTACTTTACTTTGTATTTTATACTTTTTACTTTAATGATGAGTGATGGGTATGTTAATACTTTAGTCCTTTTTTTCTGTTTATGTTTCATATGTACTGTTAACGGATGCACTTTTTTATATGTATCATATCTTGTACTGACCCGGCCCATCTGTCAAAATTTTAAAGTCAATGTGGCCCCCGGGCCGAAAAGTTTGCCCACACCTGCCCTAGACCCTTGTGGTTAAAAGCGGTTGAGAAAATGAGTGAATTCCTAAAATGTATACACTAAATTTGAAGAGCTACCTCGGCGGGGTCGATTCCCTCATCCAGGAACTGCTGCAGCGAAAGCACCTCGCTGCCCGGGGACGCAGTCTTTTTGATGCACCCAGGAAGGGGTGCTGTGGCTGACGGTTCCAGAGTAGCCCGGGTGGGCCCAGGGCTCCGGTGGGATGAGCGCGAAGACGTCTGCTGGACAGGACTGCTGCCGCTGCTGGACCAGGCTTCTTGCTCCAAACTCAAGCTGAATTCGCCACTGCTCTCACTTTGAGGGCGACTGGCGATGCCGTTCAATGTGCCTGACGAGGACAGAACACAGATTTGGACTTTGTTGCTGACCATAAAAACCTTGTATTTATGCATTTGATGTTAGTATATATATAATTTTTAGTATGAAGTTTTTAAGTGCCATGTCCTCATTTAAATGATTCCTAAGTGACATCATTCTGTTACAGTTCAAGAATATAAAATTGAATCAATCTAAATTAGGAGATTGTCATCCTACAGCATAATGACTTTTTAACAAAATATTTATTGCCCAATTTTATTAATCATACCATTGTTACCACTAATTGTGATCTTAACAGAAATAACATCAATACAGATTATTATTTTCTTATCATAGATAACGTCTGCCAGAGGGTTAAAATTTAAACAACATCGTGGTTCATGACGTTATTTTTTCATTCATTCATTTTCTGAATCGCTTGATCCTCAGTCGGGCCGCGGGGGGTGCTGGCGCCTATTCCAGCTGACTTCGGGCCAGAAGCAGGGGATTCCCTGAATTGGGTGACCAGCCAATCGCAGGGCACAAGGAGACAAACAATCATTCATGATCACACTCATAGCTAGGGGCAATTTAGAATGTCCAATCAGCCACGCATTTTTGGATTGTGGGATGAAACCGGTGTACCCGGAGAAAACCCACGCAGGCTCGAGGAGAACATGCAAACTCCATACAGATGGACCAACCTGGATTTGAACCCAGTATCCCAGAGCTGTGAGGTCGACGCGCTAACCACTCAAGGCTCATCAGGTTCTTATAATACAATACAATAATACACCCGTATTTTCTAGTGTGTCCTATAAACTTCTATGTAGTAATGTTCAAAAGGATTAATAGATAAACAGATGTTATAGTGTGAAGTTTACATAAACATTTTAAATTCTGCTTACTTAGGAGTTCTGCTTACTTAATATAAGTTATCGTAATTTAACATCATCTGTGCTTAATTCTGAACGTTGCATTCTATTTATCAGTTTGACTTACTTAAAATAAGAAAATTAGAAAGTTATTTGTATCATTACAGACTGAAACATTTTTTTATCGATGAGGAGATAAAGATGAAGTTTTGAGGGGTTGCTCGATCACTAAAATTGTTGCATCATTACAGATTGAGACATGTTTTTTATTGATATTGATGAGGAGATAAATATGAAGTTTTGAGAGGTTGCTAGATGACTAAACAGACATTCAAGGAGAACGAGGAAAAGTCACAGGAGTTGGGAGCGTACCTTTGCCCTCCAAAGGAGAGGTGAGTTGGGAGTTATTGTTACTAATACTACTTGTGGTCCTGTTGCTATGGAGACTGGAGGGTCTGGAAGCTGGGGGTTGTGAGAGAACAAAAAGGGAAGAAGGCAAACATGTAGTGACACAAGCAGGAAGTCACAAAGGGGTGGACAGTACACAGTTCAACCCCCGCTGGTGTGGCAGATGGCGCATGCCAGGAGGATGATGGGCAGGAAGTCGAGGCTGCCAATTTGGTAGCGAGAGTCATTGAAACAACCAACAAAGGAAGATTATTTCCGTACAATCCATTCGAATTGGGAGGTCGAAATGGATTGGACCTCTATCGCCATGTGCAATGGCGTCAATCAGATTTGCGCATGACCAAAATGGCTGCTCCAGGGATTAATCAAAGAGGCAAGTAGGGAACCTAAAGATTATCGGGTTTTGACCTGATTCTATGTGATCCCACCTTGAATCTTGGGGTCGTCTGAAGAGCCGGCGACATCCTCACAGGAAGCGTTGTCTGCCAAGCCAAAACATGTCATAATTAAAAATAAATAAAAAGATAATAAACTTCAACGTGCATTTTTTAAGGAGGCAGGGGTTACCTTTGACACGGATCCTCTGCGTGGCCCTTCCGTGTGCAGTGGAGGGCAACGTGAGGACGGCACAGTCAATGGCGTTGGTGGAGAAAGCCAGCTCTTTCATACGCCTGCCGCCAGCCCCTCCACGCCGCCCGCCACTTAAGTCCCCTGCCTCGCCACCCACGTCTAGGTTCTCCGTGCTGCCTGTCCAGTCTCCGCTTGGACCGCCAGCCACCGTCATGGTTTGCAGTAGGTCGTTCATGGCTGCGCGTGAACGCAAAAGGATTAATTTCTGGAAACTTTGATATTCCCTTTGCATTGAATTGATAACCATGGGATGCATCCGAATGGAAACTGTACCCAGCGATGACACATGCATGCATTCACTTTATAATAACGGATTCATTCAGTTTCAGAGCAAAAGAAGTAGTAAGCAGCACTCCCAGGACACAACATTAAAAATGGTTGTTTTATGAGGTCCAATACAAGAGATGGATCAAACACTCTACTTTTACTTCTACTCACATTAACGGAATGGTTTCAACTATTTGTAACACTGAATTTTAGTTGTAAAAATTTTCAAAGTGTATAGTTTATAAATAACAGCTTGGTTCACCTTAGCCATAAAGTTTATTTTTACTGTTTGTATTTTTTATTTACAGTATATCTGGGTGTCAAATTAAATTACTTAAAAATTTACTTATTTACTTTGAATGGATAATTTGCTACTTCCAGCTGTTTATTAAAATTTTGCAATTACATTTTCTCTTAAATGCGCAAAACTTTATTCATGCAAATATTTACTTATTTATTATTCATCTTAAAATACCTCATTGACAGTAGAGCTGAAACAATTGAATGATCACTATTTTGATTGTCATTTAGAGACATTGTTGGCGGAAGATTCATCCAAATAATTATTTCTGATCCCATGTTTCTTAAATTTCAGGTTTTGATACATATTTCATTATTTGTTGTATCATATTATACTTATTTATTTATATATATTAACTTATTTATTACTTATTTATTTGTGTCTAAAATGTCTTTTCCTGTGTCTGTATTCTCAACTTCTTGCTACTGTGACCATGAAATGTCTTGAATACGGGATGAATAAAGTTATCTAATCTATTTCCATTTCGTAAAAAGAGTATAATATAAATGGGTCTATCTATTTAAAAAAAAGATTATTCATTGACAAATGAAATGAAATCCTTGTGACATACATTAATTGGTAAATATTCTAATTTAGACATATTTCATAGGCGCTTTCAATCTAGCCGGATAATTAGACCATTGGTTACTATGGTTAGTGCTGTCCATCTTTGTCAGAGGCAGCTGAGTAAATTATCCAAATCATGTCATGTCTTGGATCTCATCGCTGTGAAGCGAATGTCAAGTGCAAAAAAGACAGCACTTTTCTCTTGCCGCTGTCTTTATTGCCCTTGAAGCGTGAAGGCAAGCAGAAAGTTGCAGTGAACGTAACACACACCAATCAGGCATATCAAAATATGCAAAGGAAATAAATACTCCTAAATTCTAAGTCAAAAGCTCCATCTCGGGTGGCAGAAAATCCCACACGCACATACTTAACACACAAGTGTTGATGCCCTCATTTACATTCTCTCACACAAGACAGATACAGAAGCAAACAGAAAAGCTGGCTTCTCATTGGCTAGGAAGGAGCTGCATATCCAACATGCTTTGCGTGTGCCTTTGACCCTTGTTCTGACATGCTGTTTTGTTGCGTTTTTGCCTATTGAAACTTTATTATTATTAATAGGATATTATTTGGGGACCTTGGAACGGAGTAGGGCATTTACATATGAAATTCAACTCTACTTATGAAACATTCAAGTTACGAAAGCACTTTTGGAACAAATTAATTTCTTAACTAGCGGTACCACTGTATCTTTATCTTAAACGCTTTACAATTCTCATTTATAATATTGACGACCAAAAGAAACAAACATTCTGTGTTCTCTAATCTTTGATGCAAGCAAGTTGGGGTTATTTGTAATTATTCGGCCCAAAAATACACACACACCCAGCCACTCACACAATTTAGAAACATTTTTCTTTTGGAAAACAATGATATTTACTTTAGATTTAAACAGGTATCGGTTTCAGGGCAACTTTATAGCTAAAATGTTGACCCCAAAGCAATGACATTACATGATTTTTAGTATATGAGCCCACTTGTCCACAAATCCAAAATATATAATATAAAATTTTATAAAATGGGATTAATCGATAATCAAAATTCCTACAAATATCCTACAGCCCTACACACATCCATGGACACAACCACAAAGACATTTGTACTCATTCATAGCGATGCACACACATATTATTGAAAAACATCGACAAAGCCCAATTAGTCAACAAACAAACACGTAGTCAGACACGCCCACAACAGCCAATTGCATTAAACAGTCGGCAACGTTCATTCCAAACGAAGCAGAAAGCAGCATAGTAAGTCACATTGTCTAGCATAGCATGAGCAGTTCCTCCAACAGAAAAACGTCTACGGGTGTTAGTCTCAACTACGCCATCTGTGCTAAGTGAAGCACTACAAGAGTGACTATAGTTGAAAAGGACATGTCACTGATGTTAGCAAATGAGAGCGTGCGTTCACACCAACACGAAAGACGCATAACATCAGTGAGCGGTCCCGGCTGGCGGCGGGAGAAAGGAGGAAGACGGCTAAGCGCGGCGGTCTTACACATGGAGCGTCGGTAGATGGCCTTCGCCTTGTCTTTGTCCTTGGATCTGTTCCTCATGAAAGGCAATCGTTTTAAAGCTGCCACAGCACGGAGGACACACAGGGTGGCAGTTGGGGTTAGGCAAAAAAAGAGGAGAGGGGTACTTTGTTAACAGGACAAAGTGAGGGGATTCGGGCAAGCCGAGGCCCTGCACACTCAGCTGGATAGCTCAGCCGTCAGAAAAATCTGCTGAGAGTCATTTTTACACACTCATATCTCACAGTTTCACTAAAATATTTAGATACAGTACAGCTACAATTACTACATCCCCTAAACAACATGACGTCTGCCAAGGATGATTGCTTGTTTACATTTGTTTATTGTTGCCGAAGTTGTATTAAAAACAAGAGCCTTTTAAGTAGGTTTAACAATGAAAAATGATTTTGGCAGTTTTATCCATATTATTATTAGGTTAAATTTGTGTGTAATTTAAGTGCATCCAACAGGTCTCTCTCTTCCATCCGCGAACTCTGCATTGTATTGAACAATATGTCATTTTATTAATAAACATAACGATTAGTTATTTTTTACTCTATTAGTAGATCGTGAATATCCTGTGTTTGGGTGTTTTTTTTCCAGAGGGTGGGAACAAATTAATTGGTATCTAGTTCATTTCTATGGGAAACGTTGATTTGAGATACAAGTAAATCGAGATACGAGCTCAGTCCCAGAACGCATTAGGCTAGTACCTCAAGGTATGAATGTTTCTTATTAAAAACATTTTTTATAATAATTAAACTTGCGTATTCCATTATGAGCAATGTCAAATGTCAATGTAAAATATATGCATAATCTTTAAATTGGAGTTTGATTTCCAAGATAACGGATCAAAAAAAAAAAAACCCTTGGCGGAGGTCTCAGGTGCTAAACAATATTCTTGCTCTTGTGTGTGCTTATAAACATCCATGACCACTTCTGACCTATGAAAGTGACTTTCATGCAGAATTCACACCTTGCACATTTTAACTAATTAAAATGTGCTGTTACTGACAATCTCCCACTGTCGCAAGATGGCCACAATTGTGAGCACTTCCACCGACAACAACCACATCGTACAACATGCCAATGATTACACAAGCACTTGCTTATTCTAACTTATTTCTCCTTGAACGTCATGAAATCAGATGCATCGCCACAACGACATTCACAAATGGCAATGCGATGGCAATGCATTAGAATATGAAAATAGTAGAGAGAAATGACATTTTTATAAACGTTAAAAAACAGGGAGCCTATGTGGTAATGGTTTGATTCCTCTTTACAGGTGAACTGCACACAAAAGTCGACATATAGTTCAATTCAAATGTGAGCTAATTGGTTGGAGTCAAGCAATTGGTGCAGCTCAGCCGTAAAGCAAGCGACACACACAACGGCAATCACGAAAACATGCCCTGAGAGAAGCTCGGGAAGGCTTGTGAACCCTGGCATACCATTGTTGGGGACCTGCCCTTGGGCAAGGCAACGTTGGCCTCTCCTTCCTTACGCATAGATGGATATCAAATCCCCCAGTTAGACAATGTGTTTGGATCATGTGTGCATGCGTATATGTGAACTCACTGCTGCTCCTCTTTTGAGTTAGCGCATCGTCAAGGGAGTTGGAACCGGATCCCACCGAGGAGCTGTCCTGGCTGTCAGCAGGGAAGGACAGGAAGCCATCACCAGACTCTGAGCGGGACGGCGTCAATGTGAGCGAGCGCATTCGCTCCCGACTTTTGGGCTTGATCAGCTTCTTCATCTTCAATGTGATCCAGTTGCCTCGTCTGATGAGGTCAAATAGACACATAGGCAAAGAAAAAATGGCTGTTAATCAGTTTTTGCAATAGTGCGGGGAGTCCAAACTATTCAACAAAGGGCTATAGTGGGTGCAGATGTTTGTTCCAATTGATCCTGCATGGACACTTTAACCAGTGTTTGTTTCAGAAAAAAAGAACACCTGATTTCAAACAACTGATTACACTTTTAAGACACTGTCACATCATTCCAATTTTCATTCCGTTTGGAATAAAAAATCTAAACCGATTTGGAGACAGGCTATTGGATTCATTTTACTTTTAATAGAATCAATTAGTCATACCTCGACTTACAAATGCCTCTTCGTGCAGAATTTTCAGGTTACAATTTTTTTTTTATATGCAAATGAGTGACTCGAGATACGAAAAAGATCCAGGTTACAAAATCCCCCAAAAAGTAAATGCATTTCCTTATCCTTTATTTTATTTTGAAAATATTTAGAACATTGCACTCTCCTGAGCTCTCATTTCATCATTCTCATTATAATGACAAAAAAAGCATTCAATTCAATTAAATTGGCTGTCTCACAACAACCATTTTCAATAATTCAAGGGTTTAGTTGGTAGTTGTGTGAGGATCGTGGAATTAATTAGAAAATTTACAAATAAAGTACACCTCTACTTGTGAAAATTTCAAGTTACAAAAAAAGTTTGGGAATCAATCACCCCCTGTGATCCTTGTGAGGATCTGCTGTTTGGAAAATGAATGAATGAATGATATAGTATCTGTTTCTCACCTGCGTGGAGGTGAGGGATCGTAGAACTTGTACTGATCCATAATCTTCTCCTCCAGCTTCTCCTTCTGTCTCCTCAGCTCATTCAACTTGTCACTAAATAGATGGACAGCAGAATTGCTTTCATTCAGGAACATTTGTCAAGCTATTCTTTTTTTTAAATCTATAAATTTTACATGTATTGTCTCTGCTCAACGTGGAAAAGGTCTTTGCTCTCCATGGTCTGCTCCAGCAATGTGCGGTTTTGCAGCATCAGCGTCTGGATCTGATCCAAGAGGTGGCGGTTCTCCTCTTCTAGGTTGCCCTTCAGCTGACTTAAGAGCTGAGATGAGCATTCAAAAAATTGCATAGAAATATAAAAAAATTTCATGTTGGGTCTTCAACACTGGATCGTTCCCGGTTCATGTCTCGGTTCTCACCTCACACTGGTTGGTGAGTTTGGTGGAGGTGATATCCAGCTGCTGGTACTGCTCTTTGAGCTTGGAAAACTCAGCTTCTAACTTGGTCTGCTCGAGCTTGGCGCCATTCAGTTGACTCTTGATGTTTTTGTGGTCCAGCTGGAGGTTCTCATTGTCTCTCTGCAGCTGCTGGTATGTTGTGTTCAGTCTAGGGGTGGTGGTAAATGTAGAAGTTACATTATTTTGTCCGTCGATTCACCTTAATAGCACACAACCAGACCTGTCATTTTCCTCTTTGAGCAGTTTGTACTGATCAGCAGTGGTTCGGTGGTTCTGGTTCTCTGAAGACATTTTATCTTGCTGCTCCTTCAGGTTCTTCTCCAGCTCTTCCAGATCTCCCCTCCTCTGCAGGAACTGCTTATACCTGTTGGATTAAAACATTCTCATCCTTGAGTTCTACCCATCTGATTCCAAGTACCCCGAATTACTCACTTGTCCTCCAGGTCGCGGTACTGCTGCTCAAGAGACTTGTGGGAGGTCTTAAGGCCGCCGTGTTTGCCAATGAGCGCCTCGTACTCTGACGCTTGCCTCTCGTGGAGCGCTGCTAGCTTGTCGTGGTCCCGTAGGAGTAGCTCGTAGGTGGACCGGAGCTCCTCTTTCTCACGCTGCGTCCCCTCGCGCTCAGCCTCCGCGCTGCTCTGCAAGCCCTGCAACTGAGCGTTCTGTGCCATGAGGGCGGCACTCTGCGAGCCCAGCGTGGAATTCTCCACCTGTAGGGGTGGGCAAGATAACTTGTCACATCAACTTGTGAAACCATGGAAAAAAGGAAATGGCCAAGGTGATGGGATGTCAAGACAATTTTGTCTGCCTTGGGGGGCGCTTTGTCTGCATTTGTCACCAATTATTGCCACCTCCAAGGTGGTATATATGTATATATGTATATGTATATGTATATGTATATGTATATGTATATGTATATGTATATGTATATGTATATATATATATATATATATATATATATATATATATATATATATATATATATATATATATATATATATATATATATATATATATATATATATATATATATATATATATATATATATATATATATATATATATATATATATATATATATATATATATATATATATATATATATATATATATATATATATGTATATATATATATATACATATATATATATATAGATAGATAGATATTGTAGAGAAACAAAACTAATGGAGGCTTGATTTACGTGTTTGATATTTGACTACAGTGCAAGTGAAAATGAACATGTTTAATTGGCTAAAATATTTCCAGCATTAGATAGAAAAATGTCTGCACCGTGTCAGATGACCACTTCCTGGAAATATTGGTGTTTATTTACCATTGTTTCTACTATAAGATGTCAGAAAAATTAAATTGGGTTTTCCCCCCCCGAAATTATCAAGAAAATATTTGTTCCACCCGGATGCACATAAGGGGTTGTTGGTCCCTTCAATAAAGTTATAGATAAAGAGCAGTCATTGCATTGAACATAGACAACTAACTTAGACGCTCCCATTAAACAAACAGTATTATCATTGCAATGTAGGAGAAAACAAAATGCAAGCTGTCAAAAATCTAATGATAGATCTGTTATTTTGAATCAATGTAGATGGTTTTTGCCCCCAAAAAATCCTTCAATGCAACCCCATTGATTTGTATGGAAATTGAGAGGTGGGAAATGGTAAAAGCAACAAACATGACAGCATATGCTTTAAATAAATAAATAAATAACACACACACAAAAGTGTGAGACGGCAATGCCAGTCAGTGTCAATCTCGTCCCATAAGCTGGCTTTGAAAAGCAGCCAAACAAGGAGTTCAGGTCTAAATCCATAGCAGGGGAGCTAAGCAGACTGGCAGAGTTGGGACAGCGCCAAAGAGGGGAGGCTTCAGACCCACTAATGTGGCTAAAAGGAGCACTTTTAAGTAGGCCGGCACTTTTGGCTCCCAACCAATTGCAAAAGCTTCCCTCAGCTTTTAGTGCTTCTAAAAGCATTCCAAATCGCTTGGAGGAAACACTTACCTGTGTGATTACTTTTTAATTGAAGGAACAGAGACCTTTTATACAATAAGATTATCAAATTAGGGCATCCCGGTGGCACGAGTGGTTGGCGTGTCAACCTCATAGCTTTGGGGTCTTGGATTCAAATCCATGGCCCGTCCACCGGTGTGGTGTTCTCCCCGGGCCTGTGTGGGTTTTTTTTCCGGGTACTCTGGTTTCTTACCACATTCCAAAAACATGCATGGTAGGCTAATTGGATGCTCTAAATTGCCCCTAGGTATGGGTTTTCATGGTTATATGTCTCCTTGTGACCTGTGATCGTCTGGCCACCGATTCAGGGTGTTGTCCCCCGCCTCTGGTCCTGAGTCAGCTGGAATAGGCTCCAGCACCCCCGCAAACATAGTGAGGATAAAGAGGTTCAGAAAATGATGAGATGATCAAATTATTTGATCCATTGATTCAATAAAATTGACTGCCAAGAGTCTAATCATCTGCCTTTCACCCAGTGTCAGATGGGATAGGCTTCGACAACCCTTACAAGGATGCACAGTACAGAAGTTGAATGAATGAGTATAATAATACAGTAATTTGGCACCACCTTCAATCATGCTTTTCCTACACTTTGCAATTAAGTGTGCATTTCCCAGTGCTGAGCTACCCCACCAATTGTATACACGTTACCTGCAGCTTGGCATTCTGCGTCTGCAGTCCAGTGTTGTTCTCCTGTAGGGATGCGCTCTGTCTCTGCACGGCCACGATCTGAGCCTGTAGGTTGGAACTTTGAGTCTCCAGTTGTTTTAGTTGGCTCCTCAGCGCAACCTTCTCTGCATGTAATGTGGCATTCTACAAGGGGAAAAATGGGGAGTTGTCAGTTATTAGAAAAGATGGCAAGGAATGAGCATAATTTCGTGTTGAATGGCAAATACATTAGAATAGTTGGGATATTGATTGGTTAACTCTTTTTGTGCCATTGATGTTCAATCGTGTGGCTCTTTTGATGTTACATCTGTGAATTTAAATCACGGTCACTTGTGGTGGATTTGGACTGAGGGGTTAGCAGCAAAATCAACAAACTTTGGATTGAACGTTCGTCAAAGGGTGCCAAAGATAGTTGTTGATAATTTTTAGTTTCTCTTTGGCAGAATGATGGCTGGCAATCAAATCAAATAGTACCTTACCATATTTCAACAAAAATAAACACTACTATCACTTAGAAATCCCATTTTGGTGAAAGAACAATGCCTTCCATTCAGATTTCTTAAATACTTAAACAAAACTATTTCAACATGTATTTTATTATTCCACTTGAACAGATTGTGACTGTTAAATGTGTAAATATCTTATTAAATGGATGTAAGGCCTTTGAACAGAATCGAATCATGGCACTGTAATAGACAATATATATCGTATATTCCAAAGAATATCATAAAATTGGTGATCTACACACAATGTCACTGTGAAATCTAATTGATGTTGAAACGATGAGGACTTACGTTCCTCTCCACCTCGATAAGTCTATCCTTGACTTTAAGAAGTTCCCTTGTGGCTTCGTGACTCTCCTTCTCCCATTTACTGAGTGTCTGGCCGTCTTCCCCGCCACGAGAGGGTGAGGTCTGCACCATTCTCTCTTCCTCTTCCCTCTGCCGTAAAGCCTCGTAATTCTTTTTCACCTGAGCGAACAACATCGAATGGATGACAAAACATTTGGGCACCCTTTATCTCTTGCGCGTGGATCCTTACAGTTTTGAGTTCCTGCCGGAGCTGCTGGTTCAGATTGGAGGACTCCTGCAGTCTGGCCTCCAGGGCGGCGATCTTCTCCTCCTTAATCTCCAGTGAAGACTTCAGAGTGGACTCCAGTTTGCTTTCCAGTAGCTTAAACCTTGGGGAAAAAGGCACTTTGTTGATTTCCCGACGCAGAGTTAGAAGCAAACTGTTGGATACCTGTCGCCAGAGTCCTCATCCAGCAGCAGCCTCTCCTTGTCCACCCCAATCTTCTCCAGCTCGTGCGTCAGTTTCTCCAAGTCGTTGTTGATCTGCTGAGTGCGTAGCTTCTCGCTAACAAGTTCCTGAGAAGATAATTTATCATTTTAATTCCCCCAAATGATAACATTTCTTTATTTTCAGCCACAAACCTCTCTGAGCGTTATGAGTGTCCTCTTATCGATGGTGCCTTGTTTGACCAGTTCCTTGTTCTCCTTCTCTAGGTCTTTGACGCGGGTGCATGAGTCCCGGAAGAAGATCATCTCCTTGCCCATTGTGCGGTTCTCCTTCTCCAGGGACGAGATGCGCTGGTTACTGTCATCCAGCTTGGAGTCACGGATCTCGGCCTGCTGCCTCAGGCGCTTGTTTTCCTTCTCCAGCAGCTTCTTGTCCTTCTCCAGCTGAGAGCTCTCATGCTCCAGTGTCTTGTTCTGTAACCACCAGACAAGTAAAATATGGGAATAACTTGCTGCATCGCACACCGATTATTACGGATTGAAAACATTGCGGGTTGGATCTGCAAATATACAGTAAAACCTCGATATACGAGTGCCCCGACATATGAGCAGTTTGAGATAGGAGTAAAATTTCGAGCAAATTTTTGTCTTGAGATACGAGGCAAATTTTGATATACAAGCATACAGCGGACGGGAGAGGCTGCTCATAAGAACATCATGGGCACTGTCTTTCTGGTCGCAACTCTCTCGTGTAGTGTCTCTAGCACTGGACTGTGTTGGATTTTTTTCAGTGTTTCTTTTTCCGTTAGTCAATGTAGATTGACGAGAGGAGTATATAGTACTTCTGGATGTCAATTGGTTGTGCGTTAGCCTATTGTGAGGACAAAGCAGACAATCATATATAGGTTGCATCTGAAAGGCAGGGTGGAGGTGGGGCAAATAGAGCCATCCCGGGAAAAGAAAGGTATACAAATTTTAAACAAAATTAGAATTAAGTTTAGTGTAAGATTAGATCAAACTTATTTTTGAGTTTGTCTGCTTTATAATCCAAGTTCATGTAAATTTGTTTATGTTATGTTGCGAGTGTGTTGCAGAGCAAAAAGCTCCCCCCCCCCCCCCCCCCCCCCCGCATACGAGCTCAGTCTCGGAACGCATTAAGCTCGTATCTCGAGGTACCACTGTGTATGAAAAGTTAACATTGTATGAACAATAATGCAAACAAGAAATGGGGAGCAAGACAATTGGAGTGTGTTGCACTTGCCACCAGGGAGCAGTGTCTATCTTTGGGAGTTAAATAATAGTACGTTGAGGATTTTAAAACTCCAAACAAGATTACACTGTCGTTACATCCCGGTTATTCACCTATTGCAGTAGGTCTTGGAACCTATTAACCATGATATACGAGGTATTCCTATATATTCTTCTTTCTTAGAAATGTAGCATCTGTTCTCATCTGACCTCTTGCTCCAGCTGCTCCAGGCGCTTGCTGGAGATTTTAAGCTCCTCCAAATTTCGTTGAAGGGTCTGGTTCTCAGTCTCGACTTCTTGCAGTTCAGCCTCAAGCTGCTGGATCTTCTTGCTGCTGTTCTCCAGCGCCTTCTGCAAGCGCTGGTTCTCCGTGTCCAAGCCCTGGTAGCTCACCTAAAACCAGGAGGAAGCAGTCAGTATCAGGGAGTTGTAAAGCAGACACAAAGCAGACTGACTTCTAATCTCTCTGTCTTCTTTGAGGTTGCCTTAAGGAGCTCCAAGCTGCGCTTGAGCTGGCTCCTCTCACTCTCTAATTCTCTGTTCTCGGCCTCTAGCTGCATGGCCTTGGCACCGGCCGAGCGGAAGCTCTCCGCCGAACGCCGCGCCTCTAGGTTCTCTTGCTCCAACTGAGAATTCTCCTTCTCCAGAGCCTCAAGCTGGAAAGCCATGTTCTTCAGAGCATCCAGCTTCTTCTTGAGGCGCCGGCTCTCTGCTTCCAGGTCGGTGTTCTCCTTCTCCAATGCTGATACCTAAACATTAATTGGAATTATTTCCACCCGGGGGTTAAACCTACATAATGTTAAGAATTTGGTTCTCTATGTCTTTCCGTATAATTGTTTTCTCCAAAATTGAAAGATGAATCAAATTTGTTTCCAGATGATCAAATGTACAGAATATGTTTGCAATATTAAATGAAAGGTGATTAAAATTTTGGCATGATGAGTTCAAAGGTTACAGAAAAAGAAATTTTGTGGTAACTTGTGGATTAGCCAATTTGACCCACATTTTCAGCATTATTGATATGACGAGAACGAGTTGTGAAATTTTAGAGCAAGAGGAAAGGTAGCGCCCACTGGCAACAATTTGAATTTGGTGCCCAGGCCTTATAACTGGAAAAAATAAGAAAGACTAATTTTACATACAAATTTCAACCTCAACACCTGGTTATTTATTCAGTTAAAAAGGTTACCTTAGCACATGTAATTCCTAGAGTGGCCACTTTCTTCTGCAGACTTTCGTTGTCCCGCTCTAGCTTCTGTAGGAGAATCTCCAACTCTTCCGCTCTCTCGCCTTTCTCCTTCACAGCCTCCAGTTCTTTTCCTGCGGACAAACAGCTGCCGTGTTGACTCGAGGGAGGAAAAGAAAACCCATGCAGACGTTGTTGGAGATTTGAGCTCACTCAGCTGTTTCCGCTCAAACTCCATCTTGTTGAGCTTGCTTGTCGTCTCGCAGATGGACTCATGGAGGATTCGGTTTTCCTTTTCCACGTCTTTGACACGAGCTTCAGCACCGACTTGGCTGCGCTGTCGCAGAGATGACACTGTCTGGCTCAAGTGTTTGTTCTCCTGCTCAAGACCTTTCAGCTGCAAGACAACACACCCAAGCGGTGGAGGAGAGTTTTTGGTAAATTGGGGATACTAATTGAGTTCCCACATGAAACTTGGTGGAATTTGCCATTGCAAAACAATTTACGATTGAAAATGTCTAACAATAAAAGGGAAGGAAAAGGTTTTTATTTATATGAAATAAAGACAAATGGTCAACATGTCACTTCCCTGAAGAAAAAGTTGACGTGGTAATTTTGTAATTAAAAAATATTGCACTTAAATATGAAGACGCCAAAAAAATGACATTACACTTCCTGAAAAACAGCACATCATCATCTTTAGACTCATCTCATTTTATGAAACGCTTTATTCTCATTATGGTCACAGGGTTGCTAGAGCCAATCCCAGCTGTCTACGGGCCAGAGGCAGGGGACAACACCCTGAATCGGTGGCCAGCCGATCGCAGGGCACGAGGAGACGGAAAACCATGCACACTCACACCCATACCTAAGAGCAATTTAGAGTGTTTAATAAGCCTACCATGCATGATTTTGGAATGTGGGAGGAAACCGGAGTACCCAAAGAAAACCGACGTAAGTACGGAGAGGACATGCAAACTCCACACAGCAAGATCCAAACCTTTAATCTCAGAAATGTGAGGCTGGTGCCTAACCCTAACCCTCAGCCACAAAACCATATGAATTTTAATTACTCTAAAAAAAATGAAGATAAATACATCTAAATTTTAAAACATTCAGAAACCATCGGAAGCTTGGTAGTTCAGAAGATTTTTCATCTTGACAGTTGGCTAAAAAAGATAACTAATGATGTTGCACTTTTCTGAAAAGACATTTAACTATTGATGCTTGGCTTTCCCAAAATGAGGAAGGAATTGCTATGTACTTTACGACACAGTTGACTAATTGAAAAGCTTGAATGTTTTACAGATATTTTGTGTTGTGAGACATGATCTAATGTCACCCTGCAGCCGATGTAAAGCAAATGAAATTTTTACATATGCAAGATCTTGGATTTAGGAGCCTATGTTAAAGAGTTTCACAGCTTTTATAGTTTTTCAAAATGTCTGCACGAGGCAACATCTCCACCTCCTTTCAACAATAGAACACAGAAACTAATCAAAGCACATTTGGGTCGTGCCACTGCTGAGTCCCAAAGTAGAATTAGAGCATCTTTGTTCAAACCACTCAGTTACAGAAATGCACTGTCATTGCTAATTGCTACATCATGCATTTGGATCAATAAATGTTTTGTCTATTCGTGACACATCCCCCGTCCGACCAGGACAAATATGGCCATCAGAACATTTTTATACACCTTACAAGTGTTATCTGGTACCTGTCTCTCAGAGTTTTCCCGCAGTGTTTCCAGTGTCGTCTCCAGCAATGCCTTTTCCTTCATCAAGTCCGTGCTCAGCGACTCAGCACTGCGGAGCGACTCTCTTTCCGTTGCCAATTCGCTTTCCAGATGCCCAAGCTGCACACAAATCGGTAACATCAGGATTCAGGACAGAAATCGACAATTTTTGGAAATATGTGCTGGTTTTCCACAACCACTATCAGTTTCAAATCACCACTTAAAACTACACCCTATTCATTTCATAAATACTGTATTTTTTTTTAAATATACCTCCATTTACTAAATTGGTTCCAAGATGTTTTTCTCAACTTGAAAATTTTGTAAGTAGTACTTAATATAGAAACTCTCTAATTTGTTCGACGGTCCTCGCACAACTACAAACTAAACCCTCTAAGAATTTTCTATTCTGTATATTTTTTTTCGCTCAACTAAAATTCATATGATTTAATAAGGATAAAACTAAATAATTAGGTTGTTGAGTTCAGTGCTACTTATTGAGGCGTAATTGATTTAATGCCAATATCACTTTGGTCCACACTGTGCGTGTATGAGTGAACCTGTTTTTGTTATAAAGATACCAACCAAATTAGACAGATTACTTTCTTTTTTTAAATACTAGCTGCATTCAAACTGCTGTTTGACATCATGCACCCTGATCTGGCTAGACCCTTGGCTTTCGCAACAATAGAATTGTAAAGGTAGTACAGAGGCATATCTCACTGCAAAGAGCCTCTACTGAGTGAGGGTCATTGGGCCTGTCACTTTGTGGGAAAAGAAAAGGTAAAACTAGGCTGCTGGGATTTACAGCTTTGCTTTCTTGGTCTGACCCTCTTCAAATAGTCTCTACTCTTTTCTCTTGGCTACTTGTGTCACTGTGGGAAAAGGTCAAAGGCGACCGACCCATCAGGGGATACGTTCCAAATTTAGATAAAAAAAAAATATATTTTTTTAACCTAGGAATGATCAAGAGAGTTAAAAAAACTAATACAGTTATCAAAAAGTCTATTAAATGTTATATGCATATGTAAAGACTTAAGTATTCATAACGAAATAAAATCTATATATGATACATTTGTAAAGATTTTAAGTACTGCACTCAATGAAAATAGCTCTCTGCTTGATTTAAATAAAAATGAAAACAAAGATGAGACCAGTGCAGTACGATAAAGGTGAAGAAAATGAAGATTCACTGCACAGCTTTTTGGACCTTTAGTCCAAGTGATGCCTCCGAGATTCGACAGGCATTGGATCCTCACTGGAATCTTTGGGAAGCACCATAGATGCAGCAGGGAGAGCTTCTGTTAGAGGTTTTGGCCACACAGGGGACCAGGTAATGAGTTGTCACCACTGTTTTGATTTTTCTTTTGTACAATGACATGACACCGTCAAGATGACTGCCTGGAAATGTTGTTGCAAACTGATCTCTTGAAGATTTCTCCAAATAAGATCATGCTCTTCATCTTCGTCATTGTCCTCTGGCTCTTCTTCCGCACTCCCTGATTGCATCATTTTAATGAGGTCATCAATTTGGGGATTAAGTGGCTCTCGAGCAGTGTGTTGACGTCCTCCGCCATCATGTCTGAGAACCCTTCAGTGGCTAGCAACTGAACCAACTTTGTGGTCTTATCTACGGCTGACTGATGAATGTCATCAGTCGCAAATCCCTCATAATCCTGGTTGATTTTTTTGGGCCCCAAATTTACAGTTTGAGATCCTAGACCGACATTCTCCAGTGCAGTCCTTGCAAAACAATGTTGTTGCGGTTTCGCAAATGTTCACTTCTTTCTTGAGGTAATGCCCGGTAGATTCATTTATGCAGTAATGTAGACCTGGGCAATTAATTCCACAAAGGGCCGCCCGCAGTGGGTGCAGGTTTTCGTTCCAACCCATAAGGGGAAACCTTTCAACCAATCTGGTATTTTTTAAGTTATCCGCCACCATTTTTCTACGGCACTGTGTTGAGTGGAGGTTCCCTGTCTTCCGCTTGCGAGTTTCAGCGTGAATTTGGACTTTTATGTACATTTTTGTTTTGAATACTTAATATAACATACCGTGATAGACTGAAGCCGCAAAGTGGTGAGGCATTATAGTAATAGTAATAGTAGTAGTCAGGGTTTGTGTTATACATCCACTAGATCAGGGGTGCCCAACTCAAGGACCCCTATCCAGTCTGTTTTCCATATCTCCCTCCTCAACCACATCTGAATCAAGTAATCAACTCATCAGCAAGCTGTCCAGAAGCTTGATAACGATCTTGATTATTAGATTCAGGTGTTGGTGGAGGGACACATGGAAAACCGACCGGATAGATGGAGCAGTAGTAGTAGTAGTAGTAGTAGTAATATTAGTAGTGGTTAGTGCATTATGTTATGATCCACCGGATGAGAAAATTGAAGGACTTTCTTTGTGCCTTACAATGTGAAAAATATGTTAACATTGCTCACTTTTTGGTTGAGTCTCTGGTTCTCCTGGGTGACTTTGCCAAATTTGGCCTCAGAGTCCAGACCAGCGCCACCACGGAGCTCTTCCACAGTTTTCAAGAGTGTCTGGTTGTCTTTCTCCAGCTTCAGCAGGCGACTGGACGTTAACTCGTTCACCTCTTCGCCAAGGGACTTTAGTGGGGCTAAAACAAGAACGGACTCAAAAAGCTTCATAAATTAAGACAAAACTCTGCAGCAAAACAGTCCAGGTGTTAAAAGCTTGATATTTCAGCAAACAAGTGGTTATCCAGATCACTGGCTAGCTAAACCTCTTAAAAGCTTTAATAACTCAAAAGAAGAGATTATCTTTAAGGAGCCGCTGAATATTAATTACAAAAATTACTTAAGCCAGGAGTCAACGCGGCGCCATTATGTCTTGGGCACCTGGTTCTTCTTACCCTCAGTATGCTCTGGTGTTTTAGATAGTTGCTCCAGCTCCCAGCCCAGGTGTAACGACTCATCCATGCTCTGTTTCTGGGCCATTTCCAGCACCAGGTTCTCCTCCAAAAGTTCCTCCACTCGTTTGCGATCTAGATCTCGCTCCTGGTGAAAAGGTTTGATTTTTAGAAGCGCGCAACAACAGCAATTTCCAATTGCACTGTTCCCACCATTTCAAGGTCATGTATTTTGGACTTCAGCTGCAGATTCTCCTTCTCTAGGAGATGCAATTTATCTGATCGGCTCCGGGTGGTGTCCAACTGCTCCTCTAGCATGGTTTTGGTCTCCAGCAAGACCTGGTTGTCCTCTTTTAGCTCCTGTGCAATTCATTCCACAAGGGGAAGAAATGAATACAGAACTACAATCTGCTTTCAGTGTGTTTTCCAACCATCATACCTCCACTCTGGCCTTGTAGAACTCAATGTCATGGAGTTTCTCTTTATAGCGGGTCACCTCACTTTCCAGCTTGTCCACACGAATGGCTTTTTCCCGGAGGACGTCCAGCTCATCACGATACGCCCGGGCCGAGCGGGCGTCTGATAGAAGCTGGTAGCTCTTCAATGGAACCAGTGAGTGGGTTTTAGATATGAAATTATGTTATAGTTCTATAGGGTGTGCAAACCCAAAGATGAAGGAGTCAACAATTACCCTTTTCAAAATTTTAGAGGTGATCTAATAACAGCTTGTGACTTGCTTTCAGCACATTTTGGGATAGCCGTTCATTTGGGCAGTTACTACATTTTAAAATATCTACCTGATCACATTACTGCAGCAAATACAGCATCTTTGCATTTCATGCTGATTTCAATTGTGAACCTATCAGATTGAACAATTACTTTTGACAGATTGCAATTCCTGAAAGCCAGATGGTCTGTTTATGAATTGATGGAGTAATTAAATACATTTATCCTAAGCCGTGTAAAATCTCTTTACATTTTTAACACTTTGGATGCCATTAACCATGATAGACATCCCACTCAGTCAAGACAGATTGGACGTCTATCCCTGTCAATTTTCTTGCCTTGAACTAACCCACCTTAGATCATCCACCATTTTACATCCATCAAACACAGCCTGATGCTGCTGCTACAAGCTAAAGACAGTCCCATAGACACCGCTAACGAGCTAAAGCCAATCAAGGATCGCAGCAATTACACACATGTAGGTGTACTACTAACGACATTGTGCCACTCACCTCCTGCTGAATCTTTTTGAGCTCGAGCTCCATGTTCTCTAGCTCCTGTCGTGTGTCTAGAAGTTGCTCACTCTTTTCTTCCCTAGAAAATATGAGAAGACAAATATTTAATAGACATATTAGTATGTGATCGGGCTAGGTATGTAAATTATTGTTAGCAAAATTTTAGGTTAAAAGATAAACAAGATGCCTCAACGTGAAGACTTTTCAGAAGCATGGTACAACTTGGCTCTTACCACTAGTATACACACCCATGCATATGCCCACGAATCAGAAAAATTTGAAGTAGCTACCAAATGCAGTAATAAAATGTTCACTCACAATTCCTGCCTCAAACGCCTAATCTTGGCCTTGGCGTCAGCCAGCTCCACAGAAAGGTGCTGCCGACTCTCTGTCCTCCTCATGCTTGGAGAACCGTTGGGCGACTGAACTGGGCCGGCACCCAGCGGAGATAACTGGATACAATCTCGTTCCTGTGTCAGCTCCACGATTGTCTGATGGTCGGAGCAGAGAAGAGAAAGAATTGGCCCACATTTTTCTATATAAACTGTGGTTAACCACTGACAATGACTACTTATGTCAACTAGAAAAAAAGAATTTGAGGGAAATGTGCCCCCATTAGACAATCTACTTCCCCTAGCAGCTCCAGGAAATGGACTTTTAATTGAGAACTCATGGGCTCCAAAGTGATAATCTGGAGGCTATTAGACACAAACAGCTTTTGTATCAACCATAGGCATCTGCGCCCAAAGGCTACAAACCCAACTGATGCATGAATGCTAAGAAAAACAGAGAGAAGGAGAGAGACAGTAATCTTCATCCACGGGACAGTTTGCAGCCCTTTATTTTCCTCGAAAGCTATTTGCTTGTGGTAAACTTTCCACACAACCCATTATTGTGCGACTCAATGTTGATGTTCATTGGTGAATCAAGATATGTTTGATCAATTCAATATTTCTGTGTACGGTTTTTCTATATGAAATTTAATAAACCTGCACTTTATATACCTATTTGACCAATATCATGACAATAGGATACATCATAGATTCTTTGGACAACAATACACAAAACCTGCATGTATAGTTTAATCAACTCTAGTTGGTAGTATTGGGAGTTTGGAACGGAAAAAGGCTTTTACATGTACATTTTATCTACTTATGAAATTGGTTCCAGAAGTGTTTTTGTAACTTGAATTTATCATAAGTAGAGGTACCACGGTATGTTGAGGGAGATCAATTTATTGCTACATAATTTGGGCAGTGTAGCTTATAGTCAGGTGGGCTCCATTGTGAGGAATTGATTTTGCTGTTTGATCAATTTCAATTCTATTGTTCTTCACTGATTGACAAATTGATGCAGATCAACGTATAGTGAAACCTCTAGGTTTACATGGCTTAGTTTCTAACATTTAGAAGGTGCAATTTATAATCCAGTGGCTATATAATATGGAAGTAAGAGAAATAATGTTTTACTGAATACCTCTAGTTGCATGTCCCTGTCGTCCACTGTGTGTTTAAGATGAAAAGCCAGGTTCCTGGATAAACTTGCCAGGTCCTCAGCAGGAATCTCCCCACTCTCTAGCCATTGTAGGTCGACCACATTATCCTGGTTGTGAGTCACCTATGAAGCAAAATGTCACATATATGAGATGATGGAGGGAGTGTTGAGTATTTTGCAGGGACGCAAAGAAAACTCCTCATCTCATCTAATTTTCTGAACAACTTTATTATCACTAAGGTCGAGGAGGGTGCTGGAGCCCATTCCAGCTGACTTCGGGCCAGAGGCGGGAGACACACCCTGAATTGGTGGCCAGCCAATCGCAGGGCACAACGAGACAAACAACCATGCACACACACACACATACGTATGGGCAATGTAGAGTGTCCAATCAGCCTACCATGCATGTCTTTGGAATGTGGGAGGAAACCGGAGTACCCGGAGAAAACCCACGCAGGCCCAGGGAGAACATGCAAACTCCACACAGTTAGACCGACCTGGATTTGAACCCAGGTCACCCACTGTGAGGCTGCCGGGTCGCCGCAAAGAAAACTTTGGACAGAAATATGACCCGTGTCTGTGCCTTAAGCAAAGAATGTACATTTTGCTGCATCCATAGTATTGACTGCTACTGACACTGACCTCTTGGATGTGGGAGGCAATTGCAGCTTTGGTGACAAAATCCAGAGTCTGGATGCGTTCAATGTAGTCTTCCTTTTTGTCGCACTGGAGACAGAAGGCAGGTCAGGCTCAAATTTATCACGTTTTCAATCATTTTATTCAATTTAAAAAGATAAATGGTGGAAAATATATTTCTAATTTACATTTAGCAGACCATGAAAACTGGTTGTTCTCGACTATTGTCTTTTACCCCATTTTCTAAAAATGGTCAGACATAACCTTAGGGTTAACAATTCTATCCAGGTGTCTAATCCACCCAAAAATAATTGAGAAGCACTGACTTAACAAAAGTATGAGAATAAGTTTTACACAGGCATATAATTTTTGTCCATCTTACCTGGACAGCACAGCCAAGCAGAAGCAGTAGCAATTTCTTCATCTCCTCTAAACCGCGTTCTGAAAGAAAGAAACAGAAAAATGTGTTCTGTTAGCTTCTGATCTTCTGCTTTTTCCCCGAAGAATCAGGTTATTTACCTAGTACCAAAAAAATCTATGTATCACGGTCAATCCAACCGGAGCCACTGTTGCTTAATGATCAAAAAATGTCACATTGGCGATGTTTGTATGACAGCACAAATTAATCATACTAAAAACACAGATTTTGAAAGATTGGGTTTACTAAGGTGGCCAAGTGGTTAGCGCGTCGGCCTCACAGCTCTGGAGTACTTGGGTCAAATCCAGGTCGGTCCACCTGTGAGGAGTTTGCAAGTTCTCCCCAGGCATGCGTGGGTTTCCTCAAACATTCCAAAAACATTGTAGGCTAGTTGGGCACTCTAAATTGCAACTTAGGTAGGAATGTGAGCATGAACATTTGTCTGTCTCCTTATGACCTGCGATTGGCTGGCCACCAATTCAAGGTGCTCCCCGCCTTGTACCCGTAAGTGACTTGGATAAGCTCCAGTGCACCCCGAGACCCTTGTGAAGATAAGGAGTATGGAAAATGAATTAATGAATTTATTAAATGAATTGAATTTAAGGTTTTACTAGTACTTGCTGTCCATCGTAAAAAAAAAGAAATCACAACACGAAGAAACTCCAAGCATCTGTTAGCAAGTTCTACAAGCCTCAACAGATGTGCTGCATTTCAACCAGGTGTTTTATGATGTATGTGTCACTGTTACACGGGATCACATGATGCTGACATGACAGCTATAAAGTTGTGGCAGTGATATATGTCCTTATGCAGTCATGCTGAGGGGAAAAAAAAGTCATTACCCTTCCGAACCATTTCAACCAATAAAGTTAGGAATAGAAGTGGTATCGCAGTGCACATTTTATAAAGCATTGCGATGTCCATCGCAAAGGGTCACAAATTCTGTTTAAGGTATGCCAATTTTGTAGCGCTCTACAATCACATAGCATGTGTTATATTATAATCATATATACCCACACATTTGTTTTAATGTCATCTAATCCATTAGGACTGAGAAATATTTCTGCCTACCCTTGAATCTCAATAATTGTCAATGGTAGCTAGCGAGTTAAGTTTCCTGGGAGTATTTAGTTACAACATTTCAAGGCTCAGATGAGTTGACGGTGAATTAGAAAAAAAAAACTCAATTATTGCCAGTGCCCAGATTAGTGGAAACTTCTATTAGCGCTTCCAGACGGAGAGCGGATTAAGCTCAGCGGCAAGGTAGGCGAAGATAAGCAGCCTGCGAGGACAAATACTGGATAGAGAAGCAGCGATGGAGGGAAAAAAGACGATAAAAAGACCCTGCTGGAGGGTGAGATGAAAAGCAGGAAGACAATAGATGTAACACAAAAACAGATGCAGCAATGGAGAAAAGGTGAAAAAAATTGTGAGGAAGCACACGCACGATCCATTCATCTGTTATCCTTCTTTTTTTGAATCATCTGTTCCTTCCTGTCCTCTCTTCCTGCTCAATTTTCAAGGAGACTGACTCATCCTGTCTCCCAAGTGTAGCAATTATGACAACTCATGAGCAAGCGCTTTAAACAACGCGTATACCCAGAAGAATGCAGTCAGTCACTCAGGAATGTATGACTTGCATATATTTAGTGAAAAAAGACAAAACTCTTAGATGTTGCTTGGCTGGGAAACATTTTAACAAACGTAATCCAGTAATATCTTCTCTGGGTGACGCTACTTCTCAAAAACTATTGTATTTAGCCTAATTTCCAATGCTTATTATCTTCATTTCTTATATGTGTGGGTACAAAAGGAAGCTTGTTCAGATGATTAGGACACCATCGCAAGGATTTGCTTTGTTGTTATATTTTGGACATATCAAGGTGAACAAGCTGTTCTAAATCAAATATTTAAGTATATAAGTATTTTTAGGCCATATATAACGGAGCTTTACCATCAAACATTTTTCTCCTTAAGTTTTTCATAGGCAAAGCATTTATTATTTTCCCACTTATGTTTCAAAATCTATACGAGTTCAGCATTTTATGTTAACACACTGGTTGCCATTGACATCCGATTTATTTGGACTGGAAGGGGTGGCACTGCCAGTGGTCATTTGCTGCTAGCTCCACCCAGTTCAAATAGATTGGACGTCTATCACTGTCACATGACAAGTCACTGACACATGATCTCAATAACCTTTTTATGTTGATTGTGGGTTTTGAAATACAAACATGACAGTGTTTGACAACTCCACAGTGGTTGCTACATTACAAAAATCAGTTTTCCATAAAAAACAAGCAACATTGATAGACTTCTTTAGACGACTTTTCTAAGACCACACAAAGGCGGTACTGTGTCTGCTTGTTGACATTTGCATGCAAGCGTGCCCGTTAAAACGACGCACACAAGCTCAGCACAGGCTTCCTCGGGAGCCCTCGGGTGATACAAAAAGTTCCCACTGTTGGGGACACTCCCCCACCCTATAACAAGAACATAATAAAAGCCACATGTCCGATTACTTTCCATAGACTGCCACTGAGCCCCGACTGTATTATCGGTAGCTTGGTGACTGACTGAAGTAGAAGAAAGCATGCGGAATATAGCGTAAAAGCCCCTTTTTTTCTGCAGTTTTCTTGCTCTTAGCAACCCCCCGCTAACATAATTATTTTTAAAAGTAGCACTTGATTTTCCATGTGATGGACCACAGGAGTAAAATCCAGTGACAAACTAATAGAAGCATGTTTTCCCTTTTCTATTAATATTTAAACAGTGAATGTTGGCTACACACAGCCAATACTCGGCGTTATGGTCAATACAGTAATCCCTCGATTTTCAGGGTGGATTTTCACATTTTAATTAAAAGATAAAAATTTCCCTCAGGAAAAAAATAGCGATGTAGTGAAGCCTCGATAGTTGAAGCCATGATATTTGAGGGATTACTTTAACCATGTTTTTCAAACTTGGAAAGGATGATTTATATGCATGAGCATAGTTGCATGAGTCTTTCATACAGCAACATCAAGCATATTTAATGTCCCGACAACAGAATGCAAAAACTGAAGAAAAAATATGTTAAGGTATTTGAACAAGGCTATACACGTTACTACCCGAAACACATTGATGAAGTTATTAGATGCATGTAAACAAAGCCAGTCATTAGAAAATGGTATGACATAAATTTGAATATTGGTGACCACGTTATGGCTCCCCATTAGTGTCTGTATTTCAATTTGTCTCTGGTTTGAACTATGTATGACAAAAATATTCCTGGAAATATGTGTTTTCTCGCATATTAGCTGCTTATGCATATAAGCCGAACACTTAAAATTGCCTTAAAAATTGTTGAATTTTACAATTTTGGAAGATACGGTTCATTTTTTCTCTTGATTTTTTTTCAACAAAAAAAAACAACCAAGCCAGTTCTCCGCTGATGCAGATTCATGTGGCAACATCTCATTGTTCATGTATTTAACCTCACCAGCCGCATGTTTAAATTAAAGCTGCAGATGCACAAAGGCATTCAAAGAACTTCTGTGCTTGCGAAGCCGGCAGAGAAAGCGAGACAGAAAACAAAGACATTTGGAAAGTTTAATATTTAGTTTGGAATTGCCAAACCGAACAGTTTTTCCCCAATGTCTGCTTCTCGTTATCATGTCTTCTCAAGGTCATGGCACAATATCAAGTAGCAGATTTGGACCACCAGAGGTCAAAGTGATCAGTATCAATTCAGTGTGAAATTTAAACACTTAAGACCACAGCGCTTTGAGACGTATCAGATGTTGCCTCGGAGTTCAGAGGGTCAAAGCCGCAAAATATATCCTGCAGTGCTGTCCCCTTTGTCATCGTTTACGAAACACAGAACAGGAACTCTCATTACAGAACCGCTGGGGGGGAGGGCCGATTAAAAAAAAAACACCAAAAGTCTGAGGAAAATTGCATTTGAAACATCAAAGTGACAGAAATATGAAAGCTACTTTATTATTCCATTGTAGTGATGTGATGTGAAAGAGCTGCATGAAAATGCTTGACCGGTAAATGAACTCTTGAGTCGCTAAAATTCTACCCCAATACTCTTGGGTTGATCAGAGTTGTGTGTGCGTGTATGCGAGAGGCTTACCAGTAAGAGGGTTCCGGCCCAAAATCAACACATTGGGTAGGGGCATCATCACTAGTTGCTGAAGCGTCTCCTGAAATTGAGAAAAATCTGAGTTTAAAAGGGTAGTTTGGATATATTTAGCTTTATATTTATTTCCTTAGAACTTTTCTTTATGACTTTCTGATACTTTTATTGAATCAGTAGTGAACACAAGTGTAGGTAGTTAAATTTAATGAGGTAAATATTAATATAACATTTTGCAGCACTCTTCCTTTGTATTGATGCTTGCAAACATTATGAAATCACACGTGTCGAAAGATGCTCAATCACCTGTTTTATTGCGTTGCTTGGAAGGAAAAACTAAACTCAAATAGCAAATTTGTACTCCTTCACACCAAAATAAATGCAGAAAAACAATATATGGTAATAACTGACAGTTCTGTTTTTCCATAATAATCAGAGGGAGGGAAAAATGACACAATTGAAAATTCTAAAGGAAAAAAAAGAATTATGCTGTATATTTTAGTCAGAAACACAACACTGTCTGTTAAAATGAAGTCAAGATGCATTTTTGTCACAACTGATCAGCGAATTTACCTCAAAATTGTGTAGATCAATAATAACGAAGATATAATCGTCCATCCCTTGGATGGGTGTACACCTCTTTAGCTAAGGCAGTTGCTACATGCACTGTATGTCCGTGTAATATCACCAATCTAAGACAAAGCTTGAGGCATATGGAGCTCGTATTATATAAATGACAGACAGCAGAATTACCAGCATCAATCCTCTGCAATAATACTGTGTGTGCAGAGGTTTTTACATGGGTTAAATTGCTGGTGTGCTTTTAGCCACAGGGTTTTCCCATTATTTACATGTCAGTCACGTGAATTCCAGAATCCATTAGTTGACACACATGCACAATTCCTGCACTGTCCGGTTTACCGCCACATCCGTCGGAACCTTGGTTTTGTCCATTCAAGTCAGTTGAATGAGGGTTAATCCCAGGTCAAGATAATTCAAACAGGAAATGGGTGAGAACATTCGACAAGGAGATGGAGGCGACTTCCTGCCAGATCAACACAAAGGACAACTGCCAAAACTGCCTTTTTAGTTTTTCAAATGGATGGGCAACTAATTTGAATACTTCATGTCAGAAAGCGGTTTCAGGTCTACCTCCTCTAATGACTAACATATACTACCAGTTGCATTACCTAAGTGCAGAGAAGGGATTCACGCCAGAGCAACCTAAAGTAGATAGTAGAAGCAGCAGAAATGGTGTATAAATTACAATGACAAATTTGATTTGGTTCTTGATTTTCTGTGGTCACCATATAAGCGGGTTTGCTTTGACCAAAGTATTTGCTGGGAGACATTTGCAAACAATCAGCTTTCCAAACATTGCCCTGGCTTTAAGATTTGACACTAGGACAAAAATAAACAAGCAAAAAAAAAAAAAAAAGTTACATAAGAGAAGTGGAACTCAATGCCCCACTTACATTCAAGGGACAGATGGACAACGACTATCTGGCAAGAGAAAGGAGTGCCATTGCACTCTGTTTAGTGCCTTGGCAACATGTGAATTTTTGTCTATCCTGATTTTGTAATGGAACATTTCCAATTTCAAAAATGTTAATGCATAACGCAGCAATACAAAATATCATATCATAGTAAGGATGATAAAGTAATTACCTGTTATTGACATCCACTGCATTTTGACAGCTAATGGCCGCTGGCTCACAGTCAAAATGAAGTGGACGTTAATCAGCGTCAATGGCAGCCAATGAATTAGGTTTCCCATGCAATTGCATGTTAATTTATATAAAAAATCCCCAATTTAGTGTGATTCGCGATAGACATTTTCTCCCAAACAAGATATGTTTGTTTGTCTTAAAAAAACTGGTTACATCATCTTCCTAGAAGGTTTTTATTACAAGGTCTTAAGATCTAAATTCAGGTTGTTTTTACTACAAAGAATTGTGGCTGCCTGTAACTCACATACATAGATGCTACTTCAGATAAATCGCTGAATCAGCCCTAAGGTGAAAGCTACCATTGAACCTTTTAGGGTTTGCCAAGCACTGCTTGTCAACTTCCTGTAGCCACAAGGTCAACACAGTCCCACCTGTTAATGTCAAAGGCAGCATGTGTTTGCCGTCTATGTGGTGCGTTTGTCTGTTAGTCCTTCAACCCCACCCAATGAGTGGAGACACAGTAAATCTGTAGTACAGTCAAATCTTGGATGTCATGAGGACAGTATTTTTTTATCTTAACTGTGCTAAATCAAGATGTCACAAGAGTCAAGATTGTGGTATTATGTGACTCAATTGTCAACATATTCTAAGAATTTTGTAACTTAAAATCGTTTTTGAGAAAAGAAGCGTGTCAATTTCATTCATTTTACTTCAATCAAAATGTAATAAAAACAAATGGTGTGTTAAATTGACTGCAATGACTGCAACCTCCTTCATTTAAATATTTTAATTTTATTTTGTTTATTTTTAAATTAATTGTTATTATTTAAACAGGCAATACAATAAAATACAAAGAACATGAACATACTAGATTAAGATATCACTGAAGATGACTACCTTAGTACAAGGTAGTCATCTTTAAAAGAAAAATGTTGGGAACCACTGATCTAAAACATGAGACGCAGCACTGTCTCAGATGAAGTTGCTACAGACTCAAAGGGTTTCATTTTTCGTTGTTTTTACTTCTCTCAACTTGTTTTCTTGGAAGATGACCAGTCAGTGTCATAATTAGACATGCATCAGGGGAGCTTATCTCTTTAGTGAGCTCTTTAAAGGGGACAGTAAGAGATAGCTAGTCAGTTTGGAAGTGAATCTTGCAGTGAGCTCGTCATGTCCACAGCCAAAACTCTCGTGAGAGAAGGCAGCACATGCTTTTTCACTTTAAGTGCACACATGTGCAACAAGCCAACACAGTCTCGTTAACCTGAAATGTTGCTTTTAATAGCGAGAAAAATACATGGTATGAAGCTATTTGCTTCCGTCAACCCAGTTCCATTTTCATTAAATGTTATATATCAAAAAGAAAATTCAGCTAAGAAAATGTTCAGAGCATCGATATTCACATTTTTTTCCTTGTACATAAGGAATGCAACTAAAGTTTCAATGAGATTGACTTGCATTGACGAAAAATCTAATGCATCTCCTTATGCAGCGCCTTCTAACTTCCAATGTGAAAGGCAGGAAGAAATAAAACGCTTGGAGGATTAGCGGCGGGCTAATACGACGGCTAAAACACAGCTGCCTAATATTCTTTTTGGATTATCCAGGGCGCTGGCTTAGCACTTCTCATGCATAAAACATGGACACTGCGCCAGCACGAGAGCTAGAGAAGCAAGCCTGTCAGGTCCATGCACTGCTGCTAATATCAAAAATGCAAGCAATGTGCGTATACACCTTACTCCATTACGACGCAATATCACTTTTCTTTCTCGTTGGGAATCCTTGGAAAGATTGTGGTTCATATATTTCACAAAAATAAATAAATAAATAAATAAATAAATAAATAAATAAAGCGATTAAATAATCGGGAATGAGGAAATGATTTGAAACACCTATTGTGATATGACAATTTTCTCATCCTAGATGACTTTTCAGGCAAATAAAAATATATATATTATTGCATGACTGTACTGGAGAAAAATTATATGATATTGTTGATGACAGCATATATCTTCATGCCAAGAATCTTATAATAATTTTTCCAACGTCCAAACAGGCATCAACAAATAAAATCAAGACTTAAAAACAAGTAGAACTCAACTGCAATATGGGGTAACATTTCAAAACCAAGCTTGCAAATAACTAGTAAAGAAATATGTAACTCCAAGAATGTAAGAAAAATCCTCAAACAATGTGACGCCATTAAAAATTTAAGGAATTTAACATCTAGCAAAGATTTGTCCGTCTTTCACACCAATTAGATTCAAATGGGGAATGAGCAAGTATATTTGTACCCCCTTTTTTAACCACCGATTTCCTAAAAAATACATAAAATATCCACATTCATTGATTATCTTGTTACAAATATTTTTTTCTAATAACAAAACAAACCTAATTAAGATTTAGCATTCCTATGAATCGGTGCTTTCATTTACTCAACGGATCACCATTAAAAAGCAACTTGCTCCATCTTTATTGTCACTTCATCTGACTATCGTAAAACAAAATATTATGTAGAAATTAGATGTACATACAGTTTTCTACGTCCACCTCGAAATCATGACACTTTGTATCTTGCCAACCTAACTGCCATTGTATTGAACCTGCAACTTCTCACACACACAACTGCCTAAAAACAACACATACCTAAATAAAACATGGAGTTGCTTCTGAAGGAGAACACTGTTTGTAACATCAGGAAGTCCCACATTGCTCCTCATAGGCCGAACTTTTTAAACCACACAGTTGTTTCCGCACAGAGACACAAAGCGAGTGAGCTATTACTGAACGGAGGTTCGTAGATGGCTGCAGACAAAACATGCTACGCTCATAACACAACACTTGCGATTCAAAATAAAGGAATGTGAATTTGTACGCATGGTGTGAATTAACTAAAATATATCCTGTCCCTACCTTATGTGGTCGAGTGTACTGATTTTAATGATATTTTTTTTCCATACCTATCATTTCTCTTCCTTCGAAAGGGAGTGAACTGCTATGTTTTTTCACCCTTCCCAACCCATTGTTTCACTTTTACACTGATTCCGGAGCGCCGTCAAAGGCAAACCAACAGCCAGCATGGCGGTATTAAACATGTATGTAATATATATGTCATTACTGTCCAGCTGGGCCTGTACCTAGAATTCATCCCATTGAATAAAGTACAATAAACAAAGTATGTATATAAATATGTATGTACAATGACAAGGCTTTCAATGCAATTCAATGTTAGACACACCTGTATTCTAAAAAGACTATAGGTTGTTTAGTCAAGTTGCATTGTGAGATACTATTTCGGGCCAAAGATCTATTTTAAGGGGGAAGGGACTGTCAAAATGCTCAACCGTGATTTCCGATTTTCTAGACAAGATTAACATTTCCTGCCAGAGAAAAATCGTTACCAACCCTCCCAGTTCAAGCAGACTGGATGTAAATCACTGTCATTAGCAATGTTAAATCAAGAGCACTACTGGATAAGCTGCCATCATAGCACAATTTGTGATCTCCACAAAATGACAAGTCACCATAAAGAGCACTATATAGCAGAGTAGATACGAAGTGATTCCAAACATAGAGGTGTCTATTAAACACAGGGGAGGGGAGCCGCAAAGCCAAACAGGGGAATATAGTAAGAGGAGGGGGAGGATGAAGCCTTGATTCCATCACTTCCCACTCCAAGCACGGACCCCTCCTCTTCCCCCTTTTGCACATACTTCCTCCCCCACCGTGCCGACTATGTATTTCTGTGATATTGATTCCAGAAGGAATCACCGCCCGTCTGCAGTGGCTCAACTTGCATCCCAAAGAGAGGTTTATGTAGACACACTGATGGAGAGGCGTGTTGGTTCAAAGGGGACTTGTCACAACACAATAGTGCTGACTGGCTGCTTGATTTAGTGCCAGTCTAATGCCTAATAATTAATAATGTTGTGCGATTGTCAAATGTATTGTCATGTGGTATCTTGGGAGGCATGATTTGTTTGTGTGAGGATGTAAGGATGCTCTTAACAATAACAAGATTGTATGGTTGGCATGGTAATTGCGTTTATATCACATTTGTATTTTTTTTACTTCACTAAATAAACTAGTGATTAATTCACTGGAATACGATTCTCGTACGCAGTTCAACATTTGGGCATTCCAGCAGCCGAGTGTTTAGCCCGTTGGCCTCGCAGGAGTCGAGGGTGTGGAATTTACATATTATCCCAGGGCAGGTATTCTCGGGGTACTCCGGTTTCCTACCACACCCCCAAAACATGCAGTGTCGGATTGTTGAACACTAATTACCCTTAGGTATAAATGTGAGCGTCAATGGTTGTCCGTCTCCTCGTGCCCTGCGAATTGCTGGCCACCTATTCAGGGAATCCCTCGCTTGGTGCCCATAGTTTGCTGGGATAGGCTCCAGCACCCCTCGCGACCCTTGTGAGGATAGCGGTTTAGAAAATGAATGAATGTTCAACTTCTGCATTAAACACACTTTTAATGCATTTTTGGAATTAAAGAAATAAACATCGCTTCATATAATGCTGAGGGATTTGCCATTTGATTATATATGCCTTGGCTAGTTAACAATCGTTATGAAATAAACAAATTAATCACCCAACCCTAAAATTACCATAAGTAGTAACTTAACATCAGCCATCTATTTTGCACACCTATACTTGACAATGAGGCTGATCTGGGAGAATTTCCAAGACGTAATATGTAGTCCTAAACGTACCTAAAATCTCTGCTTCAACCTCAAATGACTCACTTAGGCATTCCATTGTCACGAAACTACCTGTACAATATACAACTGCATCTAAAGTCAATCGTGGCTTTCCAGGTGGCGCTATTGGGTGAGTTTTGAAGTCGCTGTATACTGCATTGAACTACATCCAAAGTGTTTTACTAAAAGAGACCCTGTGCATGTGTTGATGCCTCTTCTATTAAACGCGAGTGAGGAAACAGGTTCACCACTGTTTCCATCTCACAGGGCACCCTGTCTGCTTAACACACATACGGAGCCCCCTTCTCCTCCCACCTTTCCACCGACTTCCGCCAAAAGCATGTAGCTTTAACAGGGGGGCTAATTGTGGCCCTTCTAGTGCGCGTTAGTGTGTGTGTCCATGAACCCTTTAAAGCATGAATCACACCCATTCTGCAGCCCCACTGAGTGCCGTTGCTATGGAAACGAGGGTGAGAAGACGGGGAGTGTAAGCCCAGCATGCTTTAATACATACAGTAGAGTACAATACGTACATGTCCACACAAGTGCACACTCACACAGATCTCTGTGGTCCTCTGTGTAACTCCATCACCACCAACAAAGGGAAGAAAGGCGCTTCCTCTTTTGTCAACATGCACCCAAACACACTTCCACACACACACACAAAAACACTTGACACCTGAGCTAACAATCGCTACAGAAAAGGCACAGTTGTGGCTAGACAAAGACCAAAGACGTGTTTTTTGTTGTTGTTTTTAAGTGCTTGTATACATGTAGTTATAGTTTGACATTGGGTACCAGCCTCCTCATCGATGTGACAGTAACACTTTCATTGCTATTCAATGGCAGCAAATAAAATAAGCAACTAAGTACATTTTAGATTAACTTTCTTTTTAGGAAAATAATGTGTCTGTCAGAAGGCCTGTGAATTTGATTGAATTACAAGATCACATTTTCAGCCCATGCAGACTTTCTCCACCTATTATTGAGTCAATTAGATGTCATTTTCAGATGTCAACTCTATTTAAAAATACATTTTCATGTCCAAGCCAAGCTCTAAGCATAGCTGTGTTCTGTTTTTCTTGAAATACTGTAAAACAGATTTGTTCACTTTTCCAAAATGGTTGAGTTGATTTTGAGTTCTAGCAATTCGGATATGTTGTTTTTACATTCATTCATTCACTAATTTCCCATACCGCTTATTTTGACAAGAGTGGCGGGGGTGCTGGAGCCCATCCAATCCAACTATCGAAAGTGTGAGGACGACGTGCTAACTGCTCGGCCAACAAGTTGCCTGTCTTAAATGGTTATTTTTTGTTCAATTTTTTTTAACTCTTTGTAATAATCTAAGACTTTGTTACTCGAGTCCACTGATAGTTGCAACCTATTTATGTATACTTGCAGAATATATAAATACATTTAAAGAGCAGTATTTCTTTAATCTTTTAATAAGGCAATTCCTTTTTTCAGAGTTCTAGCTGCCAGCCCTTCCCTGTCAAAATGGCTTGGACCTCAATCACCGTCAATGACCCTAACCCTAACCCATATGATCATTTACTCTCAACCCTCAGTTAAACAGATGGGAGTTCCTGAGTGGTCCATATGGAGTAGAGTTGATTTTCTATGTGAAGAGGTGGAGAGAAAAAAGCTGTTAAGAGCTCGTTTTTCTGTTCTGCGGTGTTCTCTATCACCCAAAAAGCTTTTGATTATGTTCTCCCTGCGCATCCCTGAGGCTGTATGAGCTGCTGCTCACCAAGGTGGAGGGGGCAGGTGGACCAGGAGTATCTTGATAACATCCACCCACTCAAGCCCCCGTCATGGTCTCCCCCTTGGCTATCCTCCACACTAAAGTCATTGCTGTCTTCTTTATCTACTACAGAAAATTGTAATTACGTCAATTTCGTATCGTTTATATTGAGTTATCAGCCCAAACCATAACCAAAACATTCAAAACACCTTCAGTAATATGGAAACTCCCAGTGCAGTTGTACAGAACATTATCACTTATGTAAATCTCTTTTCTGACAGTATCAATCTGACTTACTAAAAACTTTTTTTAAATTGATTTTATTTGTATCAAAATCTGCAGTAATTGGCTACCCACTAAAAATAGAGGACGATTACTTGTCATTGCTCCTATTCACTGGTGACACACAATTCCCCGTTAAATATATAGCAATTTGACAGAAAAGCTGCCAATGATCCAACTGCATAAGAAAAGTGCCTTCAACTACCTAATTCACGGTTAGCCCAAACATAAATGTATAGTATTAAAGGGAGGCTTAGTGGAGTTAGTCAGTGAAGGCTATTCTGCTCACAGGAAATGTGGGTTGACAGTATTGGTGCTTCTGGTTCGTCACAGAACAGAAAAGTTCCCACAGATAAAATTTAAAAAAAGACAACAACTCCAAATTCTTGGCCTGGTCAATGCCCTATATCTCATATGTTCAACATTAACAGCAGTTGCTTGATTTATTAGAACAAATTTAAATCAATCCATCAACAAACAGGAACTACGACAGAGCATGACCTCTTGTCCTGAATGTCTTGTACAACCCAATTCCCCCTTTCCTGCCGCAAATGCTCTTGCATTGTTTCCCCCAAATCTGGCACGAGTGTCCAAGGCGCATTGGTGGGGAGCATGTGAGCCTGTGTGACAATACACACACTTGCCCTGCGGCAGGCGAGCACATGCCCTAATAAACCGATTTACTCATGACGCTCCAAAAGAAGCCAGTCAGCGTGGGGGAATTCCAGGCTTGATTGGACTATGTAACCAAGTTCATATAAAAATAACTACTGCTATAAGAAGGCTATAATTTTAGTCTCGAGCATGCATGTGGAGCTGCACTACAGTAAGGAACGCATGGGGAATGTGAAGGGGTGTTGTTTCTCTTCTCTTTTTTTTTTGAAACCACGAACAGTGCATCTTTGTGAGATCAGCAAACTAGGCAGACCTTGTTATTGCATACCTCAGGCAGCAATTGAATGGTTACACACAGCGTCAAGGAAAATATTTGGGGAGGAAATTAACAAGATGAAAGTTCTTTTTGAGAGAGAGAGAGAGAGAGAGGGAATGGCATATAACTGGCAACTGAAATGCTACATAGTAACGGGTAGGTTCCAGAATGCTAATGTTGTGTATTGTTTTAAAGACTGCACCTGGAACCTATAGTTCCTTGTATTTGCTTTTAAGGAACTGAAAGGTTTCTCTCATTGGCCACATTTACATGAAGCCAATAACCATTTCAAAAGTGTGTTGTTTTTTAGTAACGCATTTATGGAAGACCATTTAAAACCAGAAAATCCTCCCGAGTTAACTCTACAATTGATTTGTGATCGTACATGTAAACAAAAAAATTCTAAACATCGAGGTAAAAAAAACCTAATATGGATTTTAACCTGAATAGTAGCTGCATGTTCATGTCTCCTTTGTTGTATCAGGCCAATGACCCAGTTAAGGAAAAAGGAGAAAAAAACTAAGTGCACTAAATAACCAATCCAGTCAGTGGTGGTGAATGTATACAGAGGAAAAAAAGACATCAGGACTGGCTATAATTCTGCAGAAAATTGGACTCGACATGGTCCGAGACTCGAGGCGAGGCTGGGCTTTGCAATGGCCAATGTGAGTGATCACCCAGGGCATAGGTAATCTACTGAGGGCACACAATTATGATACCAGGTGTCTAGTCTATTATCCTTCATTTCCACATGAACATGGTAGCGTAGACAGTCTGTTCCCCGACGGAATTTGCAGAAGAATGTTTGCCATAACTTGGAAGGACATCGTTGTTATACAATAAACAAAGCAAAGGACTCTAATATTTTTTGTTATGGCTGTACAAAGCAGTGAAATTGTCACAACTCATCAAACTTGTGACTTAACGTGGCTCAGCTCGGCAAATTTCCGACTTGACCTGGCTCAGCTTGAAAAATTGGTGACTCGCGTTGACTCGACAACCTTGTGACTCAATTCCAATTCCCTACAATAGGAAAGACTTGGGACTTGCTTGAGAATGACTAAATTACTTGCAATTGTGTTGTGAGTCAATCAGAGAGATTTATGCAGTTGTTTAGTATTCATTTATAAATAAGAAAGTGTTTCTTGATGCAGACTATTGCATTGACTACTCTTGACTGAGATCCCAGTCATAATGCATTGGACGTGAATCTGAGCCAAACCAACATCTTTCCACACAGCGAGCCTGAATTCATGAGTCGGAAGTGATTCATGAGCAAAGCCAACCCAAAAAAAAGAAAAACACCTCTGGAGAGCCAAAACGTGTGTGCATTTATTTGGCATCTACACTGAAAAACAATGAAACCTTTGCCATGCATCTCAACCATGCCTATGTAAGGGCACACCGAGGCTGAAAAGCACTTTCTTGGTACTTTAATAACATCTGGTTGAATATGATCTGTTTACTGCCCTCCAAAATTAAAGCGTAAAAAAAGCTGTCTAGACATTTTTGCCTTCCTACGCAAGATACTGAAAGAAAACCTAATAACTTTGAATCCACACATCCTTATGTCATTTTTTCCCTACCACAGTAAACTACAAATATCTGGGACATATCCTGACAGGCTGTTGAGTATTTTCTACAATCCAAAATGCTATAGAAATCACAGTCTTGTTCAGCTTCTGTTAAAATGTATTAGTATTCTTCTAACAGGCCATAGTCATCCTTCCACGGCATACTCAGGGCACAAGCACACAGGGCATACACGCAACATGCGGTACTGTAGAGTTGTTTTTTAATAGAGTGAAGGGGTAGAGCAGAGGCATGCAGGAAATGGGGGAGGGTCAGCACAAAGAGGGTCTCGAGGTCTACAAGTGTCTGCCTTGGATGCTTCAAATGAGTGAGTAAATGCATTAGGTTTTCTCTTGACACCAATGGAACCATAATTTAATAATGACCTCAACAGAAAGAGCCCACCTTTTGCCCATGTGGCATAATTGGACATCTGCTTTAAAAAAAAAAAGGCACACATAAAAGATAAACAAGTAAATTGAATTTAAAAATGAAATAAAAAGGCTGAGAAAGCAGTCAAGCATAAAGAATCCAGAGTGCTCCAGTAAACTAAAAACCTGTTAAACCCATTAGCTGATAGAGCAAAAAGGCTTCGTCTGCTGCCGTGCAAATCGGAAATGAGAAAAAGTGATAAGGGACCAGATTCGCCAGAAGAAAGCAGAAATTGGATTTTTTTCATCCATAACAGAGACTCACACAAAAAATAAATAAATATGGTTCAGCATTTCTAAGTTAAAAAATAAAATCAATACATTTAAACTAAATGTTGAAATCTGAAAAATTTAAATAAAACTGAAAAAATGCATCAAATTGAAGCATATCGAAAAAGGAAACAAAATAAATTTCCATGAATATTGGAAGCTCCTTAATGACCGAGATTCTCCCAGGAAACTTGCTAACACTTGGTGTTGCAGAACCCCAACGGCTGCTCCTATTTTTGGGTAATAATTAATAAAAATGTTAAGTTGACAAGAATTTGGAAATTATACATTTTTGTTATTATACACCACCTATTAACTAGTTTAGGTAAATGTAGGATCTTCCTAAAAAACGGCACAGTCTTGAAATACAGTTTTAACAGACAACAGTATAATGCAATGCAATCCAGTGCAATAGCAGAGAGCTGGGCACATAGACCATATTATGTCACAATAGCCCTTTCAAACCTATCACCAGACACGGTTAAAATATTTATACTTTTAATACTTCTTTAGCAGTTTTTTAACTTGGGGAGCGGCAGGGGCATGGTGACCCACCAGGCTTATAAAGTTTGGAGAAAACTGCTTTTAGTGATAGTTATTTTATATTTGGGTAGATCTGATCCTATGAACACATTCACAATTCAAAGAAGCAACTGAATGCTTCTTCAGTCCATGTGGTAATTTTCTGTATCATATATCCTATACAAATACATGTTAGGCCCCAGAGGCGGCGACACGTTTAAAACACAGCGAGGCACAAGACAAGCAGAGAGCATTAAGCCAAGCGGCACAGATAGAAGAGGCTTATTGTTTTCTTACCACGTGAAGATATAATTAACCAAGCAGAGGTGTTAAAAGAAACCGTTTTTTACCGTCATCAGCTCGTTTTGGTTCAGAAAAATAATTATTTAGGTTTAAAGCTTTAGGTTCAAGAAATCCTGATCCTAGTAGGGATTGATCTGTTTGATGAATGAAGTTACCTCTCACTATTGTGGGCCAAACTGAAAGATATTTTACAAAATAAAAAGTTAGTAATAAACTAACATTTCACATCAGATTTAAGATGTTTCCAAGAACAAACATTTAAATTATCCGGATATAATGAATGTTAAATTGGTGCATTCTAACTTTCAGTTCGTTATTTGCATCTGTTGATAGTGATAGACATCAATGCCTTTTGAACTGGGAATCTGACATTCCCTAAAGTAAATACATAAATACACCATGTCAAATGACCAGTTTATGGTATTTTGGCTGAATTCAGGGTGGATAGGCTCCAGCACCACTTGACGCTGACAAGGATATACGATGTTGAAAATTGATGGATTTATCCGTAGTACATTGACAACACACATTTCTAAATGCTACTACTGTGTATACTAATACATACGACACAGGACAAAGCTCTCTGCAGAGCAGTAGCAGATCAAATTGGCCCCTTCTAAAAAGGGTTTGAAAATCCAAAAAAGTATGAGCTTTTTCCACCTAAATTCAACTCACCCAAAATGCATAGCAGAGTAATCACTTAATATATCAGAAAGCCATTATCCTTCTCTTCATATGAAACAATAAATCTTAGAAAATGTTGTGACTTTTTGTAGCCCCTTAGGATCTAGGTCAGAGTCTTCAAATTGGGAAAGCCACAATGACAAGATCATGCATTTCCTTTTTTTCCCTAAAAAGGTATCGTTTATAGCAGAGGTAGAAAATATATGCAGAATATACATAACAAAATGTTGATCCTTGAGAGAATAAATCTTTTACCTGATAGTAGGCTTTGATCTGTCTGATGAGAATGGAAAGGTTCTGAATGCGAAGAGTGGGATCATTGTTCACCTTCTTGTTGGTCCTCTGCACTGTGGCTTTGGGATTTCTGGTGGGGAAATAACATGATGTAACTCAATTACATTTTATTACATTTTCAAACCATAAAGAGTTGTGGTACATACAAACATCATACAAATATGTTGTTAACTTTTCATTATATTCTTTATTATTTTCATTATAATCATTTGATTGTTCCAACTCACGCAAAATAACCTTTGCATGGAGTGAAATGAAAAATTACAACAATCATATGAAAACAATGTTGCACAAAGGTGTTTTATCTATAAATCTTTTAGGTGATTCCTCATGTCCTTATATATAATGTAATAAGATTTGCGTGGATTTAAATGTGTTTAATTTGATGCTTGAAGTAACACGTGCAATGAAGGGCGTTATTGCTGGTGTCAACACGTTTCAGTGAGCATTACGTGTATTCGCACAATGTCTATTTTCATTTTATCTCGAAAACAAGGACCGTTGCCCTTCAAACTTCAAATGGACTTGACGTCCATCCGCGCCAATGGCTTGGCAATGAGTTTACATGATATTTCTTTAAAATATTTGGACTTTTTTTTCTTTTACTGTTTCAGACTAATAATATTTTAAGGTTTCACGTGTTATCTATTAACATTGCAGACTCAACATGCATGACAACACACATGCATACATTTAGAGGCAGCCGTCTCCTCCCCCACACACTTACGGAAGGTTGACCCTCATATATAGGTCATAGACTGAAGCACATTTTCATGAACGAAACGGGTGCCTTCACTGGAGACAGTTCTACAAGTACAGTACATTACGTTACATCATAGTAAATGAGAATGCAGTAATCTCAAGGTGTATAAAAAAGTATACCATTTTATTGAGGTAGGAATATAAGATTTTTCTCAAAACATTTTAATTTAGATGCAATTCTAGTGAGGCTTCACATGTTTTAACCTCCTATGACTTGGCGTCCACGTGTGGAAATCACATTTTTGGTTGTCAAAGACTACGATGTTAAATTTTGGACTACAAAAGCCTGGCGTCCCCTTATGTTGTGGTCATTTTTCTCAGGAGCTACATCATGTAAAAAGATAATTCTTTGTTGGAGGTCCCAATTAGACTAAATGTCAAAAAGAAAATAAAAATTCATTAAGACTGCGTTTGTTTCAGTGGTCCATGGTAAGGGGAAAGACTTCGAAAATATCTGAACTTCAATTAAAAGCATTCTGAACATTCCCTTCATGAGAGTGCACACACCGTGTGCAGTAATTGGTCTTTTGATCCCCCATGCCCCACCCGATGCTCAACAATATTAATGCTACTCCGAAGGACACAGAGCTCTTTTTAATGGGTTGAATTAGTGGTCATGTGACCTGCTTCGACCGACACACGCAAAATCATGCAGACACGCACACACAAACGAACACGTGGCCCTTAAGGAAAGCATCGTAGGGGGTCTTTTATTTAAACCCTTAATTAAAAAGTGGAGGCTGTAATCCTGACAGAGCGACAGGCTTAGTGTGTGTGTGTGTGTTAATGGGAAACAAACAGCATAGGAATGGTCGCCTCTTCACATTCCACAACACTTAACAAATGTTGAAACTGTACCCCAAAAAAATTATGATCTGTAAGTTTGGGGTACTGATATCAAATCTCAAAGTAGCCCAAAATTAAAATGCAGTAAAATAAAACCAGTATGCTATGTTTTAAGAAAACTGCATACACAAGAAACCGACAAGAGGAGCAATGTGACATCCATTCATTCATTCTCTGTTCTACTTATCCTCATAAGGATCACAGTTGTACTGGAGCCTAGTGCAGCCAACTTTGTGTAGTAGGCAGGGGGCACACTGAATAGGTTGCCAGCCAATCACAGGGTACAATGATACAAACAACCATTTCTGCTCACATTCATACCTAAGGACAATACAGAATGTTGAACCAGCCTATCATGTATGTTTTTGCCATGTGAAACGTAACCTGAGTAACTGGAGAAAACCCACAAAGACACAGGGAGAACATGAATACTCAATTTGTTAAAAGCAGTCAACTACAGCATGCGAATGTTGACAATTCAGAAAAATGTTAAACTATGCAAAGGCCTGAGAGGTTGAACTATTTGGTGAAAATATAAAAAAAATATGTAAATAACACAAATGAGAATATTAAAAAAATGGTGACTGCATGAAAAGTGATGCAGAGAGAAAACAACACTGTGACCAAAAACTAGAACCCGACTCTAAAAAGCAAGAAATTGTTGGCCAATTGTTTATTTTATTGAAAACTCTGGAAGAGTTTGTCTTTTGCTTTATATTTTTTGATCTTTGAGAACCATCTAATGTAAAATCACATAAGCAAGCACATTTTCATGGACTACTTAAAAAAATTGTAGACTCCAAATTAGTCCTAACAGTAGCAAGATCAACGGCATATTAATGTGAAATACAGCCTCCACCATTAATTTGAAACAATAAAGATTTTCTAATTCACGCCTTTCATCCTAATCCTCATCTTTTTTTAACCCATTCCATCCTATTGACATCTTGTAATTTTTGACCGATTTAATGATTCCCTGCCAGCCCAGTTAAAACGAATTGGAGGTATATCATCATTAATAGAAGAACATGACTTAACATACTTAAGAGTAAAGTATAGTTTAAAAAATATATATAAATATGGCAACATGGTCCCAACAGGACAAAAAGCCATGTAAGTGCTGATGCTGCATGCTTACGACTTAACCCCCTGGGGACCACCAGGCGACGAAATACAGATTTAGTTCTTCAGTAGGCGGGTGGAAAATCCCAGTTATTAACCCCCTGCCTAGTTTTGCTGATACAGTAAACTTAAGGCTTTGGCCAGACAAATAGATTAAGGAGAGAAGGCTCAAGACGGACGGACAAACGAAGCAGATAGATGGAGCGTCAATAAGCCAAATCGTCCAATGCTTGTACACAGAATGACAAATTCAGCAGCCAATGGGGCTGTGCCGCTCTTGGATTGGCTGTGTGTGTTTGAGAGTCGCGTTAACCTATATATGACAAGCTACATTACCATCAACATAGGCAGCCACGCAAACACGCCAAAAAAGGGAAAACAGGCTGCGTTTGGCCACGTGTTAGAGGAAAGCCCGTCAAAACATAGCAAAAATGTATGGTCAACAAATCTGTTGAAAAAAAATAGTTTTAATTTTAATAATGATTTTTGGAAGTGAATATTGGATATGACTGCAAGAATGAACTATTACAATGGGGTAAAATATGTAATTTGCTCCTTTGTTACTTGCATATGCATTTCTGTGTCAATATGTTTGCAAAGCTGCCAACTAGTACTCTGGAATTTCAGGAGTTTACCCGGAAATGCGATGCAAATTCCGTACTTTTTTTTTTTTTTAAGAAACCATTTCGGAAAAGTAACAAATTTCAGATTTAAATCCCTCGAAATCCACACTATCGCTACGGCTTCCGCCATCTTGATTCAACTGCACTGCAAACTGGAAGAATTTGGTAACACGAGTGCATCCATTGTGAGTCATTTGAGTTACTAGTTCATAAAAAGTATTCATCCTGTGCGACTTTAGCACTTAAGCGCACATCAATTTTGTGTGAATCCCATTCACTCCGAAAATTGAACAAGGCTACTCCTGAAATGCATTTGACTGAGGTTGTAAGCTCTGTATTTGTGTGTTTCTGAGGTTTTAACATGAACATACCAAGACACAAGACTGCCACAAAACAGGACTTCCCAGAAACTTGGTCACAACTATAGAAAAATTTGGGCAGTTAAAATTAATCGGCGACTAATCAGCAGCTGTTTTGATGAACAATTACTCATTCTATTGTTTGATTTAAAATGATGGAAATCCTATTTGAGCCTCTAAACTACTATTCGAGTCAATTCAAGCAGACAGAATATGTAACAAAATGAGACATTTGGAAACATTTGCAGCATTATTTGTCTCTATTCAGTGGGATGCTACAGACCAATTCACTCACTGAATCATAATCACTTCATGGAAAATATAAGTTAATTTAATCTATATCAGAAAGGGAAGCACTTGCAGCCATACACCTGCAATTAACTGCCATTGAACTTGAAGCAGAGTCAAGTGTTTATTGAACTAGTGATCCTTAAATGAATCCACAAATTAGCTCTCACTTTTAGAAAGATTAGTAAATACATCATCCTCGCATAGTATTGCTTTAATGTTGTTTATTTGGTTGCAATTAATACGACCAAAAACAATGTTTGCTCAATGAACAGTAATAGGGCTAGTAATGATGGGTTAGTATTTTAAGGTCTAGTTATCCAATTTTGAGACAATTATTTGATGGAATAAAATGGAAAAATCAATTCTTAAAACGGTTTAAAGTCTGGTTCAAACTTTTTGAGTTTGACAATATTGTGAAATGGATCCTTTATGATAACTACAATCATTCAAGTTGAAATGTATAGGAAATATATGTATATATGTGTATATATATATATATACATATATATATATACACATTTCATGCAACACATTTATTTATTCACTTATTTATTTCCTAGTTAATTATGTCAAAAATATATTTTCCTGTGTCTCTGCTGTCATACTATTATGCTTTTATCAGTGTTTTAGAGCCTTTCTATCGCTCAGCTTGCCAAAGGCAATCATTGTCACTATCATTATTGGATCGGTATTTCACAAATATTAACAAAATTTAAAATACCTAAGTTGTGTGTACTTATGTTTACTCAGCTGCCAACTGTTTACCGCCTCCACCCTAAACTACGCACACGCCCATACACCCCATTGGAAAATGTATTTGCCTATTCGATTAATTTAACCGACTAAAAAATGTATTCTTATGTTTTCCCCTCTATTTTTCACATATTATATAGAGTGGGTAATATTGGGGATCTTAGAAGGGTTGGAACAAATTACCATGTTTAAATGTCTTTACTTGGGGAAAAAAAGTAAAAAAAACTTCTAAAATAAATTAATTTCCTATGTATAGTGCTTTGCCTTTTTTGGAGATTGAGGAATGGTTCTCTTTGGCGACAGGAGAACTATATAAATCAAACTGTGAGACAGATTGCATGTTATGAATTGCCTCTACTTTGTCTTCTCATGCATTCCTTTCACCCCTTTCTCTGTCTCATCTCTATTCTACTCCTGCCACCCATTCTTTACATTCCAGAGCTGGTAGTGAGATGAATCGTTAAGGACAGTAAACACCAGCAATTGTGTGCCTAGTCTTCCTGAAAGTAAGTGGATGCAGGGATGTTGATTCAATTAAGTGAGCTCCCATGTCTTCTTCATAAAAGCAAACAAGCCAATAATGGAATCTGGTTAGCTGTTAACATCCAATTCTAATGTTCTTTAAAAGCAACACCTGTTGCCAACAAACGTCTTCCAGACAAATGATTATACTACGAGGTGGTTTTGTCATAAAGAGACCTCACTTTGATTTAATAGAAATAAAAAAATATATATAAATTTTCTTGAAGTTGTTACCAGGTCTTGGTTGGCGCAGTTTTCAAGACTAACCAACACTTGACTGCCTAAACACCAGAACCAAAAAAACGACAGCCAGAGATGTGGCATTATAAGTAGACTATGGACTTCCTCACACATTTCCAAGACTACTGCTTGTTGTTGCCAAATAGGGAGTAGGGGGGGTTCAACATCTCGGCAACGGGATTTCGGCATCTCTGCTGCAGCTTGAGTTTAAACTGTCAGTTGGAGATTGCTAAGCAGAAGCTCAAAGAAAAAGGGGGTAATTTTTTTTTTTTAAATCTACAATTCTGGAGCCTAGAGGCCTAATCGCACGCAAAACTATTACCATCAATTGTAGGAAGTGAATTAACACATTTCCCTATTTATCCAAATAAAACTCAAGCTTTATTGCTGACATGGTAAAAAAAATTATGAAGAACACATTGATTGCAAATTAATTGACTTTGATTTTCAAAGACAATTAGTTCTTTAGACATTGATCTTAAAACTGTTTCATATTGTTTCTGGAGCCGGTTTCGAATCCTGTCATTTATAATTTTAATTAGTTTTTTATAAATAAGAAACAATAAAACCAATATTTAGTTTTAGATAAAAATATGTCAAAAAAAGAAAGTATGTTTCTAGTCTATTTTTATGACTAACAAAAAAAATTGTTAATATTAGCCGATTTCTGTGGTCCCCATTGAAAAGTTTTGTTTTTGCCTTAACATTATTAGACATATCCTTATGGCAAACGAGGATACAGTTACATAATTGCATCATATATAGTCCTACCGAGCCCCACGATGTAAAGCCCAGAGCAATCCAACGAGAAAAAGGTAATTTACCAATTAGGAATTAGTGAAATCATTGCAACAATAACCTGCCTAATAATCGACGATCAAAATAATTGTTTGTGAAGACCGTAGTCTCTTATCCAGGATCCTAACATGACTCCTGTCACTGAGTCAAGATTTTTAATTGGCTCCACCTCACTGAGTTGGCCAGCTAATTACTTTGACAGCAGTGAGGAGGTCATCTAATTGGCTAGGTAATGACAGTCATGAGAGGATGGAGGCGGGGCAGCAGGGTTGCCATCTGGGTGTCGGGTGTGGACCGTTAGATAATCCCCATGTCCTGCCACTGCCCTCTGAACGTTGCCCTTGGGGTGGGGGGCAGTTGAATGTTGTCTGACACCAACCCACCACAATACAGTCAAAAAAAATAATCTATAAATAGAAATATTTATCAAACAATGCATGTGCTCTTTCCAGAAACAGTGTGTTTTTGTGTACTGCATTTTTCCAACTAAACTGCCGCCCCGCTTCATGCTTCCTTGTTTCATTAATTCCATTACTTAGCAGGCTGGAGCATCACAGCACTTCAGGTGCGTTTGGAGTATCCATACCTACGAGTACCAAGTGTTTCATTATCCTGAGTTATCAGGTTTAGAAGCATGCGCTCAAAGTGCATTATCAAGGGCACCTTCAGCTCGGTTGGTACGTTTGTGAGAAGGGAAGCAATTAAGAGGTATACATGGCAAGGGTTTGAAAGATTCAAGGCTAACCATGAGTGATTTGTACTAAATGGTACAGAGAGAGTACTTGCATGCATAGCGCTTCTGTCTGCACATTTTGTCGGGCACACAGCACTTCACAACAGGTCACATTCACCCATTCAAGTGCACATTCATACACCAATGGTGGTACTGCTCAGTGTGAGCAATTATGGGTTCGGGCTCTTGCCAAAACACACTAAAACCGTAAGCAGTCATAGCCAGGATTGAACATTAGGTCACTGGAGTAATAAACGGTGTGACAAGACATGCATGAGGAGGATGCAACTCTGCATATTGGTGGTAATTTTGTTATCAAAGAGATTTTTGTTCAATTCTTGTAAACATCCCATATTAAAGTGAGGACAGCTGTGGCTTTCAGTCAGGTGCAGATTAATTGCCCATTTTATCCTTCAATTTCTGGATGGTAGAGTAACATGAAATTTGTTGTATTTCACACTTCAATCAAGCCAAAAATAAATCTGTTAGTTCAGTTTCTTAGTAACACATTCCAATCCACACAATTAAACAAGCTGGTGGTGTCATGCTAATAACAAGTCAACAAAGAGCCGAGACACAAACGCAATCAACACAATCCCACAATCTGACCGTCACAGTGGGTCTTGTGTGCGTTTGTGGGAGGGTAGTTTGCCGAGACCACCGACAGCTGCACTACTGCCAAAACAAATGCACACCCACACAACTAGATACGTACGTACCCACACAACTACATACATACATACACACAGACACACACACAGTGTGTGAGTCTCGTGCTGATGAAAAATCCTTCAACAAAAGTGCGCGCACACCCAAACACACAAAGTTGACTGTGACTGGCCACTTCCTGTCAGGCGGCACACAGCTGCCAAGCTCTGAACAGAGGACTGGTGCGTTTTTTTTCTTCTTCTGACCCAACAAGAACTGTGTGGCTATGTTAATGCTTTAACCAGGTGAGGTTGCTTATGGAGTCCATTATACCTCGTTTTGAGGGCTAATCTTCAGAATGTTAAAACTAAAATTGAACACTGATCACTTTTTCAGTTTTGGGAATCTTAAAAACTTTCTGGGGTACATTCTATGACAGACTTGCCCACCAATTATAGGGGTAGCCAAAAACATTCTTTTGATCACCAACTAAACATCAGTGGCAGCCAGTGAGTTAATGAATAAATAAAAACTACAATTATCAAATTTCATACAAGAGGGACGAAAATAGAGAGAAAACATCAACTAATCATTTGATTTTTCTAAATAATAAACTATTTGCCTTGTAGGGCAGCCTGGTGGTCTAAGTGGCTAGCGCGTGGGCCTCACAGCTCTAGAGTCCTGGGTTCAAATTCAGGTCGTGGTCTTCCCATGCGTGCATGGGTTTTCTCCGGCTACTCCAATTTCCTCCCACATTCCAAAAACATGCATGATAAACTGATTGGACCCTCTAAATTACCCCTAGATATGGGTGTGCATGGTTGTCAGTCTCCTTGTGCCCTGAGATCGCCTGGCCACCAATTCAGGGTGTCCCTACCTCTGGCCCGGAGTCAACTGGGATAGGCTCCAGCAGCCCCCGCAACTCAAATGAGGATAAAAACGGTTCAGAAAATGAGAGATGAGGTTTGCCTTGTACATAAGAGAAATGAAAAATGATCATTTCAATGGAAGGGCATCTACAAAAAAAATGTCAACCAAAAAAAGGGTGACATTTTATGATGGACTTGCCCACTAATTTTAGGCTCCTCAAAAACATTTTGACCATCAACTAAACATCAGATTTTTTTATTTAAATAGCAAAAACTATTTGTGTTATACCTAATAGAAATGAAAGCATATCATTTGAAACCAACGACTTAATTTGTTGTTGCATGACACACTGTGACAACCAAAAGCAAAAAGTGTACTACTTCTGGTGCCGAAAGGTCCCTGCAATAATTGTCTGCATAGACGCCTGACTGCATGACCCCTCATTGGCCCACATACCGGGTCCCATTGTGTGTAGCCTACATTAACGCAGTAGACAGCTTCCAGAATCTTCAAGAATAAGATAATGTGCGCCTGGAGGGTAAGGTGAGGGTGGGAAGGGCGAAACTGGGTACCTGATTAGTTACGCTATTAATGTATAATGTGAAAGAGAACACCTAAATTGCCACACCCCACAAAAAGTAAAGTTCAATCTAACCTGTGCAGCCAAAATGAATAATGCATACAGATGCAAGTGTACTTCAAATAGAGTCTAAATGATATCATAGCTGCAGTATTGTTTATGGCAGTCCTTTCCATTTTTGGTCTTATTATTTTGGACGAATATACTTATGTCACGAATATACTATGGATGCCCCGATACTGACTTTCTGACTTCCGATCACTTTAGGGTGTACTCTGCCTTTGGTACAAAGTCAGTTAGGTTCAGCTCCAGCAACCCCCACAAACCTTTCGAGGATGCACAGTATGGACGATTCATGAATTTGTAAGTTAGGAAATGATTTGTTTACGATATTATATGATGATCTGTTGTGGTCATTAGATTCTAATGGCATGTACCCCCACTCAGCGGGCATGTTTGCATAATGGTTTCATCTACAGCAGCCGAAAAGCACGATGGTACTGAAAATACATGCAACTACTGGATCAGATCCAATCTAGTGGCCAAATCTGATACTCCAAAAATAGTCGAATTAGGTGCCGATACCGTTTATCAGATTAGGACATCATCAACACATCTTAGTCATATTTTAGTCATTTTAAATTGTGTTAGTCTACTTTTCATTGGCAAGTACTCAAAAAGTTTACAGGGGTAAAATTCTAATGTTTTAGTTGACAAATACACAAAAAGGCTTAATTCCGTAAAAAACTGAAGTACGTAAGTTAAAGTTTAAAAAAAAAGTATTAAGTTAGATAACATGCCAAAGTTAGCAGTGTAAACGAGTTCAAATATTAACCTAAACTTGGCAATTCATTTACACAAAAAATGTGGAAACAAAAAATTCAATTAGAAAAAAAACAATATGCCGATTTAAATTGTATAGGTCTATGATACCTTAAATTGACTTGTTACAACTTATCTTTGGATAAATATCAGCATGGTAAACTTTGAGATTCAGCTTCATATTCGTGCTACTGTGGCTAACATGTTTGTGGTTCGTGCACTCCAAAAGAGAAAATGCATTCCGTTCCTCTCTCGGTTTAATTAGATTCTAAATATGACCATATGTGCTCGCACCGTTTCCGACCACCAACCTCCTTTGGTGTCATTGTTAATCACCACTCACCGGTGACGGTGGGAGGGGGGGTCAGGCAGCACATGTCCCATGAATGACACAGCCATACACAGGCTGAGGCTGAGCAACTACATGTAGAATAAACAAATGTCACGCTTTGTGAACATGACGGAAACTGTCACATTTCCGTCTGGCGATCACCATTCTGTTACATCGAAAACCTGTTTTTAGGTTGGCATCATTGTCATTATACAGAAGAAAATTAGGGCCACTGAAGAGGAAAAAGGGGCCACAACACCACAATAAACCAAACCGCGTCAATGCAGCAAAATTGGCAGTGGTCCTCTAAATACTAGTTGGAAAGAGCATACCAAAACATGGTCAGACAACTTTGATACCCCTAAGCTGCTCCTCCTCAACTCAGTTCCCCGGTTGGCCATGAGATTTCTACAACAATGGGTGTAAAAAGAAAAAAAAAATGTTTCGGCATCAATTAATTGTTATGTGTTGATTTCATATAGTATAGTAAACATGTAAATTTGCAGTTTTAAAACGGGGAAGGCAAGATTTGCAGACAATAATGTATATTGAGAATTTTAACAGGATACAACACCGTTCTGCTACAGACTTACTACCAAACACAGTCTTCTTATAAATTGTATTCTGGCTCAAATGATTGAATTGTGTTGACAGAGGGAACATTAGAAACACACACATTGTAAGCACCGGGAGTGTGATTGACAGTTGCCTCGGACACGCCCACAGAAGCCTAACACTGACAGGGCAAGCCATTTTAAAATCATTACTCTTGTATTCATTTTTAAAATTATTCTTTCAAGTTTCTCAGGGTTGTTAATTTTCATTTGACATTTGAATTAAAAAAAAATAGTTGACACATTCTAATTAAAATGCACACTCAAAAAGACACTATATTAATATCATTATTAATGCAAAGCATATGCAATTAAAGACTATTTCCTAAACACAGTGAATTGAATTTGAGAAAAATATATACCGTATTTTCTGGCAAATATTTCATATTTGTCCTTCAAAAAAATGAATGAATCGAGGGTATGGCTTATTTATATGTGCACAGACTTGAAATGCATGAAACTGCAAGGTGACAAAGACGAAAAGCCATAACGCAAGACAATGCGGCTGATACCGTCATTTATTTCAAAATAGAGAAATATAAAATGCTTAACAAAATGTATTTTGACGTCGATGGATGAAATTCAAGAAGAGGAAAAAACGTATCTTGCATAAAACATTTAAAAAATGTGCACAAATTAGACTTAACAAGCACAAAATGTAAGGTGACAAAGAAGAAACACCATAACGCAAGGCAAATTAATTTTGACGTCTATGAATGAAATTCAAGAAGAAGAAAAAACTATCTTAAATACATGAACAATGAGATACTGGCACATGCATCTGCATTGGCGGATAACTGGCTTGGTTGTTTTTTTTGTTGAAAAAAAATTCAAGAGAAAAAATAAACCATAGCTTCCATAAAATGTGTAAAAAAAAAAAAAAGCTCATTTACTCGTGCCACCCATTGCTCGCTCAGGGTGCCGCCATCTTACCTAGGGATGTCATACAAGACCGCTATGGACACCTGGTTGTACTGCTCACATGACTTCTTTTTTTAATTTGTCTACTTGCAGGCAACACCCTTTAGAAATGTGCAATCCAGCAAACGGTACACACATTAGCTTTGTAATACCCTTAGTGATTTTTTTTAAAGCTTTTCCCTTCAAAGTAACATTTGTATTACCCATTAAAACCATAAATATGGAGGTGATCCAGGTGCTGTTTTATAGAAGCGAAATTGTAAAATTCAAAAATTTTAAGCCAATTTTAAGTGCACAGCTTATACGCAGAGGCAGCTAATATGCGAGACAATAAGGTAATTCAGATATATTTCAGATGTGTATGACTTTAAATCAGTGCACCACCATTTCGTGAACCCATTCACCCTAATCCAAGAGATGCTATGTTGCATTCAGGGTGTACTCACATCTCAAGCATGACCTCATTGAGGTAAACACCATCCAATAATTGCACATATTCCGACAGTTTGCTGCCATCAGTCACCATAGGCTGCCCCACTGTCTTCACCTGAGAAAAAGGGGACAAGGGTTTGAGAAGGGGGCAACCACCTCAAATAAATGACCAACTGGTAAAGATAAATTCTTGTGCTGTAGCTGTACTTACCCAGCAGACCAATGGTGACAGCATGAAATGCTCCAGTAGGGGGCTGAAAACCTCACTTTCCATTTTTTACCAACACGATGATTGCAGTAGATGGAAACAAAATAGGGAGAGATGGATATGAATCTGATGAGTTGCTTTAGACTCCACTCATGTGGTTGGCTGGTTTATTAAAAAGAGATCCATTTTGTTTTTTACTTGCAGTTCTTAGATGAGGGGAAGAGCATAAAAAATGAAGATTAATCCACATATGTCTCGACACAACCCAGCTGTTCTCCAGAAGGCATCTCACAACCAGTAGCTTCCAAGAAAAAGAGTGAATGAATAAATCCCGGAATGTAAGATGAAAAACCACCTCCACGAAATAAAAAAAAGGCAAAGGAATCCAGCTTTAATAAATTCCAGACAGCAGCATTTTAAGTCCTCGTTGTGTGATCAAAGTACGTGTGCCCTCTCTCATCTGCTGGCAGTTAATGAGACTGAGTGGCAGCTGAGGAGAACGAAGACCCGCCCCCATCCGTTGACCACGCCCCTCTCTCTCCCTCTCTCGTCCTCTCGCATACTTGTGCGCATGCTCATTCCAAAGAAAATAGGAACGTGTTTTTTTTTATCAATTTTTTTATTTGGTGTAAAATATTGAAATATATGTCTAAATACACATAAAAAAATATATATATAATAATAATTGTGCGGGAAAGAGTCTGTAGAGCTGGCAGGCAACGATCATGTTTCAATGCCATTGACAGAAACAGAGATCCGTTTCATTTAAACTGGTTGGCGGTTGGCAACTAGGTCAAATTTATTGGACGTCTAGCACTGTCACTGGCGGTGAATGGTTGGTAGCGTTAGGCGTTTGATGGCTCTGTGTCAGAGATGAAAGGTCAAAAGGACAACGCAATGCAATTTTTCATCTTTAATGTCAAGTTTTGCTTTGCCTTTTTGTTTTACTTGGGTCAGTTCCTAACCTTGGGTGAGCTAGGCAGTTGCCAAGGCGACAACTAGTAGGGGGCACAAAATTGTGTTGTGAAAAAAATACAACGGGAAAGTATTCATGCTACGCTTCCTAAACATTTTTTAACTATTTATTTATATATTTGTTCTCTTGACACTGCTACTGTTTTATTTCTGTTTAATTTTCCAGTCAGAAGTTGATTAATTGTGAATTTGTGGCCCTAATATATTATGATGTGATAAATTATAGTGTAATAATAACAGTTTGTATGAATTATGCTTTGATGAAGAAAAAATACATACCAGTTACATAACAGTCAAATATAAAGACAATGGATAACAAAATAAATTGCCTCTGATGGTGAAATGCAAAATGAACACTATTGGCTTTATTCATATACAAAGTATCTTTGCTTTAAACACTGTGCAAAAGAGCAGCTACACAATTTAGTTGTCTTCTGTCTGCCAAAACAATACAAGATATTGAAGAACTTGAATTTGTTGTCCCTTCGTGAGTTGATTTCTTTTTTATTGCAAGATTTCAGATTTCATTTTTTTCTCTGACTATATTCTTTTAGAAATAGAAACAGACATTATGAGCAGCTACTCCATTCTTGAAAAAAGTGATGATTTAGAATTTTTGATACGCAACTCCTGGTTTTAGTAAGCCTGGTGACGGTGGGGTAATGTGTCTGCCTCATAGATCTGCGGTCGTGGGTTCGATCCCAAGTAGCTCCTCACTATTTGGACTTTGCATGTTCAACTCAGGCTTGCGTGGGTTTACTTTGGTTCCCTCCCACATTCCAAAAACATGCATGGTAGGCTGCTTGAACACTCTAAATATGAATGTAAGTGTGAATGGTTGTCCGTCTCCATGTGCCCTGCGATTGGCTGGCCACTGATTCAGGGTGTCCCAAACCTGGCTAAATTACTCCAAGTATAAAGTAGAGATTAAAAGCCACATTTCTTGTTATTGACAGCTTCGATTGCACACACTGCAGTATTTGTGTCGACTCAGGAATTCACATGTTAATTCACAGATCAATATCTGAGTGCTTGACACGCATAATCTTGAATCAATAATTAAAGAAGAAGAAGAAGCTTCAACTCATGAAGAAGCTAGCCAGGCTCCTGTTTGCTTTTGGGGCTACGGATGCTGGTGCTCGGGGCTAAACACATAAACATCCTGAACCGACTTGTTCGTACAGTATATGCAGGGTTGCCTTGAAATAGGAGTTCAATTTGGTGTGTGAGGATGAATGTATGCAACACCCCACAATGTGAAAACAGCAGTTTCTTCTACTACGTAAATCAGTAAATCAGGTTTAATTCAGATACTGTAAATTAATGTGTTAGTCCCTACGAAACACAGGCTAGTGACTAAAGATGTTTGTCCACCAACAGAAAATATTTTGTTGGGGCAACACAATGACCTCAAGGCCTCGGCAACATAAGCACAATGTATATATTGAATGTAGGTATTTATATTTTAGTTTGGAGTATGTTGAACAGGGATTTTCCTTTACCTTGACCAATAAACTCTTTCTGATGGTCTCTTTCTTTGCTGGTAGATGCAATGGGGAAACAGGATTTGACAGTTGAATCTCATTTTAATAATTCAGATTTTGACAAATCATGACATGCTGGAAAAGCAAAGGAAAATAATGAAAGTGTTGCATAGTTTTGTCACCTGTTATATGTAAATATTTTTTTATTATGTTGTTCCTGATCTTAAAGATGAACTCATTCAATGCCGCGAGGAATTGATAGACATCAAATGTAGCCAACCTTTGCTTCCAGTCCGTTTCATCATTGGCAGCCAATGAGTTAAAAAATAACTTGTATTTTCACTTATAGACGTTGCTTAGTACAAACAACAGGAGTTGTGTTAATGTGTGCGTGTATGTATGTATGTATGAGTGAATACACACACACACACACACACAAGCCAATGTCAATGTGAGACAAAAAAATTTAAAAGTTAGAAAAATAAAACTAAGAACACGAACAGCAAAATAAATTAATAAATAAAACTTTTTTTTAAATCAGATTTCATATAAAAGAGCCTATAATGGAGGGTAAACATTTTATTTAAATGCAATTAAAACATTCCAAGTGCCTTGAGTACACCTCAGTTAATCTCTGGCACCACCGTGTGGTCACTAAGTTTCAAGTCTACCACCATTCCCTAGAAAAGTAGTGAGAACTGTTTAAAAGAGTTTCCCGAGAATGTTTTGCCTAAAAATTTAACAAGTACACGCCCATATAACAATGCAGATGACCAACTAGTTTCGTTTTACCAACAACGTATTGATTCTTGAGCACAGAATTTTATGAGCGATTACCTACATTTTCAGTTTGGTAATTCCAGTGGTTATATTCCAGAACAAACAAAAACAGAAACTGTATTAATAACTGTAATGAACTTGAAATGACCATCTTTTAGTTTTCTAAGTACCATCAGTGATTTTAAACATGCAAATAAATACTAATAGAACACAACAAAATTTGTTGAAATGCCATTTTTTAATAAAAAACATTTCAATATTCCAGTTATAACCAAGCTATGAAGAACAACCATCCACACAAACAGTAAATGTACCACTGTCCTTATTTAATTTACACCCATGCAAAACAAACCTGACATCCAAACTTGAGTTTTATATTTTTTTATCTTCACAATGCAGTCTCCATGAAGCGAATAAGGCTTTCTTCTACTCTGTGACACGAGTAATTCTGAATTGTCCAGCCAATAAAAGGTGAAAAAAGACTAAAAAGTACATGCATATTTAATCATCATCATCATCATGTAAAACTGCATATATTTTCCTATTTATGAACGGTTGCTTTAAAACACGCATTTTCCCTCTGCAAACAGTAAATATTTATATAGGATGCAAAAGCTACACAGTGTATGATTGTGTGTAAAGTTTAGGTAGTTGGTGCAATCACTTCCGGTTTGGTCACATGACAACTATACTAGGTACATTAAGACTCAATAGTGGATTCATACCCTGTTTTGTATGTCAGGAAGAAAAACTAATGGAAGAGATAAAAAAAAAGAAATACTAATACAAAAAAAAACATTGTCTAAAAAAATGGACTATAAAACAAAATAAAACAAAAATGAGGGGAAAACCCCCCTAAAACATATATTATTATTTGAGGGGAGGGGGCATCTAAAATAAAAGTAAAATAAGACAAAAAAATAACATGAAAATGGAAAAAAAGTGAAAGATAAACAATAAAATATTTTATTCTTAAGGGAACAACAAAACTGAAAATTAAGTATAAATGATTTAATATATACATTTAAAAATAAAACAAATATTTAAATCAGTGGGGAAGGTGAGTGACAATGTTTTTGTTTATTTTTTTTTAAAATCAAGAATAGGAGCGACATAAAATATAAAAAATGAAACTCCAACAAGGAAAAACAATGTCATTTTGGTGGTTCAGATTTGAGTTGACATGATTTCCGAGAAAAATTGTTTACGATATGTATCCTTTTAAAGGGATGATGTTTACTTGCATGTGCTCGTGTAATTCTTTTTTTTTTAGCGGCAGTAGCAAAGGGGTTGCAAAACTTTCAACCCTTTTTCTTTGTCCAGTTCTGATTTTAATCAAAACATGTAAACACTAAACAACAAGTACAACATTTACAAAAAAAGGAAAGGGCCTGCCGGTTGATTGCCTTTAGCAAGAAAAGCTCTTTCTGCCTCGTATTTTTCCCTTTTCTTTTCTTGCCTCGCGTTTCAGCCGACAGTCCGCAAACGTGCTCGTCGAAGCGAAACGCACAAGTATGGCAAGCTCGGGTGGACGATTAACACGAGACGTGGGGTGACGACATCATCATCACGATTAAGATCAGGGAAAGAAAAAGAGCAACAGTCGAAGAAACAGTATAGGCCAGGAGACGTGGAATCATGCTTATACACGTGCACACGTATGGAAACCCGTTCATACCCATGCACTAGTACGCTCTTTTTTCCTCATGAGTAAAATATCTGCCAGGATATGCTAATATAAATAATATCAATACTAACAATAATAATAATAACTACGATGGATCTGCTAACTAAAGTAACAATTTTCGGAGCCAATCCTTGGAGTGTTTTTTTTCTGATTTGAGAATTAAATCACCAAGACAGAAATTTTTAAAAAAAGTCATCTAATTTTACATGTTTTTAATTTAATTTTTTAAGAAAATGCCTATAATGGGTTTGCTCACAAAAGGCGCAAACAACTTGGGACGCAAACCTCAAAGTTTCTAAGACAGTGCATTATTATGATTATATATTTGTAATTACTATTTGTAAAAATTGTAAACCCATCAAAAAATGATTAATTTAATTCGATTTTTTTAATTTAGAGAACAAATATAAATTCCTAATTTTGTCATATTGCAAAACGTGAAGACAAAGAGTGTACTACTACTACAGCCACCTCACGCTAAATCGCAAGTTAATGGAATAAATGCTTCAACAGCTTTCCACACAAGCACACACACACACACACATCTTGCATATAAATGTCGATTTATACAGGAAATAAAATCCCCAAAACTGTGTTAAAAAGAATAAAAACACTAACAACAGTGGGCGGGATCATCCTCATCATAAAAAAAACAAAAAAACAGAAACAAATAAAGGTCCCTTTAAGTAACGTGACTAGTCCAAATTGGATTTGTTGCTGCTAATGAATACTCCGTGCGTGAGTGTGTGTCTGTACGTGCGAGCAGACAAGACAACGGGACGGCATGAAGAGGAGCAAGGTGGCAGAACAGTACCCACGCTCCCTCAACAAACATGCACCAACCGCATGGAGGAACCGCTCTACGCCCTCAGTGGGCCTCCTGTCAATTCAGTCCAGCTAGTAAATTATTGTTTGTTTTGTTGTTTCAAGATGGGTTTTTTTTTGTTGCCTTCTCTCTTTTAGACATTATTGTCTTGGTTGCATTTGTGCTAGTGTACCTTGTATGTTGTTACCCTCTTGTTCCAGGTCAGGACGCTTGCAAGCATGGAGGAGAATCCATGCTCCACCCGATAGCTTCAAGAGTTTAAGATAAACTGAAAGGGAAAAGAGAAAGAATGGTCATTCATATTTACTGTATTTTCAGGACTATAAAGCCCTATTTCCTATTTGCACGGGTCTATGATTATCTGTGGACATTTGATCATCTGCTAATTACCACCTAATGATGGCTAATCAAAATTACCACAGCAGCCTTCATTCATCAGGACAGATAAAAAAAAAGGTGTGCAATTACAAGGGATTAAAAGTATGGAAGCATTCACTGACATTGCAGTCACTTAAAAAAAACTCCCTAACCGTTTTTTAACTTAACTTCTGTTTAAATTTCTTTTTTTTCCTCCCGCTGGCGGCCAGGCTCAGGCAAAGAAAAACAAAACAAAAAAAAACAAAAAGAAAGAAAATAATTTTTAAAAACTACTTCAAGGGAAAAACAAAAACAAAAAAAATGAAGATTTGTTTTAAAAAACAACCTTGAAAATAAATTACTCCGAAAAAAACGGAGTTAAAAAAAAAAAACAATCCCCAAAAATAAATAGTTACAAAAACTGTTTTCAAAAATAATTAAGAAAAAGAAAAACAACCACCGAGAGCAACTTTTCTCAACCATCCAGGGGCAAAAGTCATAACAAAACGGTTTAGAAAGCACAATATGAACATTGGGCTCTAGGCCAGGAAACTCTCCAGACCTTAGTCCCATAGGGAATTTGTGGTCAATCCCCAAGAGGCAGGCGGACAATCAGAAACCCACAAATTCTGACAAATGAGTGAGCGGTCGCAAGCACAAGTGAGTTTTTTCACCTTTTCTACAAGATCTTTTTTTTATTTATTTAATTTTTAAATGTCAAAATACGTTTAGTTTAGCGTTTTATCTGTTCATCTTTTCTCTATTTTGAAATAAATTACTGTATCGGCTGCATTGTCTTGTCTCATGGCGTTTGTCACCTTGCAGTTTTGGGCATGTCGTCTTTTTATGCGCATATAAGCCGTAAAACCTCGATTCAGTCATTATTTGTTTTTGTCCGACAAATGTGGCTTATATGCGAGTAAATAGAGTAATCCACAACAAGTTTAAGTTAGCTATTAGCGGTTTGAAGGATTTCAAAGGAATGGACATTCACATTGACCTACAACTGAGCTGCTTTGCCATGTTAGCACTGACAGCAATGTCAATTCAAATGATCTGTTGTGTTCAATAGCAGGGAACATATTGAAGCAGCTCACCGTGCGTGGGGTTCACTGCAGCAGTGCGGCGGGGGCTCCTGAGCAGTGGAAGTGGACATTGAGCCACTTGGTGTCACGGCGCTGCCAAACGCGGGTCTCCTCAGACTGGCAGGAGCGCGGACGACCCTGCGCGTCCATGTACTGCGTGAGGCGGATGTACGCGATACACGCAGCGTCGTCGCCCATCAGGTGCACATGTGGATTAAGGATGGTGGTGTGCACGGGCTTGCTGTTCTTACTCAACACTGAGAGAGGACAAGAAGAAAGCCGACATACAATTAGCGCCATGTGACAAAGCAAAAGGACACTTGGGAGTAACTGGAGGTTTTTTCCAAGTCCCCTTAATAAGTGAAACAAAAAATAAAAACAGTACATGTGCTAGTTACGAATAAAAATAAAATATGAATTTAAAATATCAGTTTGTGTTAAAATTGATAGTTATCTAATGAAAATAAAAAGTCACAGTCCTGAAAAAAAATTAATATGAATTTAAAATATTTGTTATAATAGATATTGTTAATACATGAATTTAAAAACATGTTATTTTTAAATATAATTTATTTGATAGAGGGTTTACGAGTTGAGTACGACATGCCAATTTTTCGTGATTTAGAATTTTCAACTTTTTTCATTTAGTATTATGTCAGAGAAAAACTAAACACAAATCCATCTGCAACATTTTTTCATCACGACAATTGAGGTTAATTTTTGGTGTGAATAAACAAATGTAACTACTATGCCTCAAAGTATAATTATCAAATGGCTCATTATTTACAGATTTGAAAATTCCTAAGAATACAGTTTAAATTCATTCAAAATCACTTTGATAGAACTATTGACCGCGTTTGGATTGCATAAAATATAGTAATAATATATTGATTTTTTGTTGCAGTTGTATTTAAGATAAATATGATTGAATAAAATCGTACAGTTGTCGAAGTAGAACTTATGGAAGTCCATGCCTTCCACCAGATTTCCCAGAGCTTCTGGTTCGAATGAGGTCAGGCCTGGATCGCAGATTCTCCTGCAACAACAGCAGCAACACATTAAAATGACTCCCAGTTACAGAACTTATCATGATAATGTTCAGATTTTTAACAAATAGAATAATCCAAAAACAAACGTACGTGTAGGCCTCAAAGTCACCATTGTTAATGGCTTCAATCAGTTGCTCGGTCATCTTAATGATTTCTTGTTTGCGGCCTAAACACACAAACACAGAAAGTTTAAGTCTTTAAAATACACATTCATAAACTCTGTGTACTTAAAAGGTTTTACAGTCTTCCCTCAAATTTCGCAGATAATGTAGAGCAGACATTGCTGCGATAATCGAAATAACACAAAGTAGGATCATCCCCATTTTAATCTATACCATACTTGCAGATTATAACATCTATACAACACCTAAAAGTAGTATACATTAAACGTTACAGTTATATGCACATGTAAATATTCATCTCTCTCATCTCATTTTCTGAACAGCTTAATCCTCATTAAGGTCCTGGGGGGTGCTGGAGCCAAACCCAGATGCCTCCAGGCCAGAGGCGGTGGCCTGCCGATTACAGGGCACAAAGAAACGGACAACCATGCACACCCATACCGCTAGGGGCAATTTAGAGTGTTCCATAAACCTACCATGCATGTATTTGGAATGTGGGAAGAAACCGGAGTACCCGGAGGACACAGGCCCGCCGGGGAGAACACGTAAACTCCACACAGATGGACATGAGCTGGATTTGAACCCTGGACACCAGAGCTGTGAGGCCAACGCTCTAACCACTCACTCCACTGGGATACATAAGTAAATATTGTAATGTATAAATATTTCAATATAATCTATCCACAATCTTCTACTTGCGAGTTTTAGCGTGAATTTGATAATTTTTTTATGACCATTTTTAATATGGTTATTTAAAATACCACAATAGTCTGAAGCAGAAAATTGGTAGAGAATGTCAACAATCTGACACACATTATGAAAATCTGCACTAGAGAGTGAAAACCAAGGGGTGGCAGTACAGGATTAGAGAGTTGCTGTGAAAGAAAAGATCATTACTAAATGGTTGCTTAAAAATTATTTGCTGCCGTTGACTGTGGTAGAGGTCAAATCCACTAGCACATTATCTCTTAGGCGTTACGAGTACAAATGGTCTATCGCTACTAATGACACTGAAACATGATCATTCCATTCAATGGGATCAGATGATGTCACCACATTGTCCACATGCGCCTTCAACACGAGGACTCGGCATGTTCTCCGTCTGCTTGTAAGCAGATTAGCTGCTTTCAGGAGGTTTTGGGACTAATGACAGGATTAAGTGTTAGTGTCACTTGGGCACAAAAGCACACTTGTACCAATGTCGCCTGTTCGGCCACACGGGCGAGAGAGAGCCTTGCCCTACAAGATTCAATGTCTGGCCAAGTTGACATTTTCGGTGTGGTCGGTAGCATGTTCAAAAAGGATGTACTTGAAAAATGAAATTCATGTACACTTTTAATAATAATAATAATAATAATTTTTTTAAATAATTCTTTCAAATGAAAAATATTCAAATTGTTCAACATGGCAACTTAAAAAATATTTTTAAATACAAAAAATATAAAATCATTCATTCAATATTAAACATGAACTAATCATGTTCAGCCTAAAAAAAAATGTGACCAGAAATAAAAATAGCAGCATGCGGAGAAAGTGAAAGTGGGACAAGTACCTTTCGTACCTTTCATCTCCTCTTCTTCAGCGTTGTTGCAGCTCTCCGTGGAGCCCTGCAAGAAGACCATCATCACATGCTTGAGATACAAACCCGATTAAAGAAAAATACAAGAAAAAAGATAAGAACAACACACGACAGATATGACCAAAAAAATGAGATTGAAAGATACCAATAGAGACACAGAGACAACATACATGATAACCACCAAGGAGCAAAAAACAGCCGGGCATTGTCCAAGCCTACTATTGCTTTTTAATTTGTTTTGATCCCCAGATTTGGCCTAAGATGTTTTGTAAAATAATAAAATACTTGTTTTTAGGGTAGTATTTAGAAATGAATGCCGCCCGGTGGTGCAGTGGTCCACTCACCTGGCTTAGGTGCAGGCAAGAATCCCACTGGTGGGGTATGATTGTGAGTGCGAATGGTTATTTGTCTCTGTGTGCCCTATGGCTGACTGGCGACCAGTCTTGGGTGAAGTCTGTCTTTTGCCTGAAGTCAGTTGGACTAGGCTCCGGCAATACTTATGAGGATGCCAGGTATGTAAAATGAATGAATGAAGGTATTTAAAGATGAACAAAGACTATTTCATATTTGTGCTCAAATCTAGTGCCTAATTGACATGGCAAGCCAAGATGAATGCATTTGTATATAGCACAATTCAAAACAAATAATTCAAAATTGTGGCTTTTGTTAAATATAAGATAACTCTAGAATGAATAAAGGGATTGTTTTACAATTTGGAGTATAGTAGGATTTGTTTGTCAGGTGAATTGTAAGAGGTGGTTACTTTTGGGGTGGTAGGGTCAAAAGTTAGAAAGGTCAGAAAAAAGAATTTTGCTAAAACTTAAATAAAGGGTTAATTCTCAACCTTGCTGGATACATTTACAATAGGTGATTCGAAGTTGGGGTAATGAGATAAAAGGTCAAGGAGTTAGAAAATACATTTCGTAATAACTGAAGAACAAAGAGAGGGATTGGTATCAAATTTGCATGACATGTAATTTGAAACTGAAGAGGTACATAATTCCATTTTGGGGTGATGGGTCACAAAGGTCACAAAACAAATTTGTGACACTCAATAATGAAGAAAGGGATATTATCAAACTTGGTTTGCGATATATAATTGAAGAGGCAATGACATTTTGGGCTACTAAGGTCAAAAGTCAAAGTTCATATTGGTCAGAAGTGGAATTTTGTGATAACTTTTTTGTCCTTAAAGGGAGTGTCAATTCTACCAAAATACAGTGAATTTGATTGCTTAGGCGGAACTCTGCTCTCGTAAGTCCTACTCTTTCTGAGTTCACTTCAAGTAACATTTACTATCCCAAAAACTTTCATAACTATTCTTTTATTCAGGGTTTAACTTTGGGCTTTTGCCTTCCTGCGTGGAGTTTGCATGTTCTTCCTTATTTTGGGTTTCTCCCCAAAGACATGCATGTTAGGCTGATTGAACAATCTAAATTCTCCTTAGAAGTTTGTCTATGTTTTTCTTATTTACTCTGAATCAGTTGCGACTCCACCTCCACGACCAATGTTGCCTCTAATTTTTTATATGTCTGGGAATACAGCCAACCTCCCTGAGAACACCGAGGACCAGTGTGAGCAACATCATAAGTACTGGCACACACCAAAATCACACCTGACATAAGCAAGTTCATGTTTACTATCCATAAATGATCTAATCAGAATAAAATGTAATGATTAATGTCTATGAATAAAACGTCCTAATAAAATGTCACTAGAATATGCACAAAACTGACTTAATTTCACCTTATTTTATACATCTGTCCTCACATCTCATTCAAATGACTTTTCTGCTGAATGTGTCACTTGAGATAGTCAAGCTTCCATTTTCATCAGTGGTCTCTAACCGGTCCTCAGCTTTTGCAATAGTAATCATTAGATAGTAGTCAGGTGCTACTTATTTTAGAAGACCCCTCATTGGTTAAACTGTCGACACTGGATCGGTTGAAACAAAGACCAAAACCCACAGCGGCCCTTTGGGGAATCGGTTTGAGACCCCTGAATTATATGCAATATTTTCCCATCGGAAAACTTGCTTACAACTTCAGCTTCACTGCATGTTTTGCAGAGGAGACATTTCTCACCCAATTTCCCCACTTGTTCTTTTATTTGTTCATACTCCGACAGCTATTCCATCTTAAAAGGACAACATTTCTTTTTAATTGTGGCTTATTGAGTGGCAGTGCCACAGCCTGGTCATTTGGCCATGATAAAAACACCTGCACCCATGTATAACACGTAACTAACGCAGCCAATCAATGTTGTTAATATTTCCTAATGCAACGGAAGTAAATTGACTGGACGGGGCGTTAGTTTTATTCGTAATTACCGTTTGTTGTCGTTTGTCAGTGATAGGCTACCACTCTCCAAGTTGCATTGCAAAATGGCATAGAAAAAATTCTAATGTGCTTATTTTCCTTTACGATTCAGGTTGGAATTTATTTTGTGCTCTGCATATATTATATTACATTGTCCGCGACCCTTATAAGGTCAAGCCAGTGTTAAATGATTTTCTGTTAAATTATAATGATTTGTTTCAACTTTTTATCTATTGCAACCTAAATGATTAGTTTTTGTCTTAAAAGATTTATGAGAAATGAAGTATTTATCATACAGAATATTCTAGAGTTGTATATGGAGATCTTTGAGCACGATTTGTAAAGTTTAATATCAGTGCTGAATTATTAATTACTGACTATATTTGCCTGCACACTTTGCCCCAGCCTTTAGCATGTATAGCACACTAGTGGTTATTCTAATAAACTATGAACGCCTTACTTTTGTATTGTCAGTTGGATTGTGCACGACAGTGTTCTGCATTTCATGGCGGATGTAGGACACAATTTACCATGCAGAGACAAATGACTGAGGATAGATAGATGACGGACGGGCAAGAGGCGAGAGAATAACAACATTCAGTGACAGAAGTTTACACAATGGCACAAAACAACCTTCCAAACTTCTTTAAGGCAAGAATTGGGAATTTGTTGCATAACAAGAACCTCTTATCAGTATATTGGTTGCATGTGTTTTGTGAAGAGGATACATAAAGATGCAAGGATGGAGAACAAGACCATGAATGAAAGAATGCAAAGTGTCACATAGATTAAGCGTCTGCTTCAAAAAGTGTCAGACAAATGGATGAACAAGCCCACAGCGAGCGAGCGGCGAGAGCTCATCATCTCACCATTAAACAAACACTCGAGCTGGACTTCCTTTTCTGACAGACGGCAAAGAAGAGGAGGAGGAGGAGGAGGAGGAAAATAAGCAGGAAAATCATAATCAAAACAAAGAAGCAGCCAAATTTTGGGGCACAGAAAAGGAGGAAAAAAGCTGACAGTCACAAAAAAAAGAAGTAGGCCACTAAAAAGAAAGCACATTTTTGCTTACGCGCAAACATAAGATACTATGACCTGATTAAAAACTACTCAACCCAGCAATTTATCTGAGAAAAAAGACAGGGAAGGAAGAGTACTACTCGAATTCAATGAAGGTCACAATGTGGAGTAAACGTACCTTTACGCCATCCGACTTTTTGTTCAGCAAAGTTTTGCAAGCTGCAACACAGAGAAGGAGAGAATTAAATCACGAACGTTTAAGAATAATAGAAAAAAGGAGAAAAAACAAAGAATATTCATATAACACTAAATATCAGAGGGGAGGGCTGATAATGTTCAGCCTGAGCTCATCCCAGTCCAATTGATTTGATTGTCAAAGACAATGATTTTCTTGGGGTAATACTTAAGAAATCTCTCAATAAGCAATGCATGGCTGGAATTGAACAGGATGTCAACCATTTTAGATTTCAAACAGGCAAACTCCAGAACTAAATTAAAAAAGACCCCTGAAACCAGTTTTGCTGGGTGAACAAGCCCCATTCCCAAAATTGAACAGGAAGTCAGCCCAGTTAGATGAAAGCTGAATTTTAAAAGGGAAAGAAACCCCAGAGTTGGATAACTAGGGGAAAAAAGACAAAATGAGCCCTTAACACGAGTTTCACCTTTCAAGAAAAAATTGGGTGGACAAGTCCTACTCAAAAAGACGCAAGAAAAAGTCTTAAATGAACAAAAAAAAAGTCTCAAGCATGAGGAAATCGCTCATTTTGGATTTTCTCGAATTATATGAGAATCAACAAGTAAAATATTTGAATCCTGTAAAACCTTTTCTGTCATTCAATAAAATATGTTTGTTCAGTGCAGATCTAACGTTTTAATTAGTATAAATTACCACCTGATCTATTAAAAAAACATGCAAACGTGTACTTTTTGATTTTTACTACCAGAACGTGAAACAAATTCTACCCCTTACCTTCCGTGTTTAAGAGTAGCAAGTGAAGAAAGTAAGAAAAACGTAATCAAGTGAGCATTTAAGGCAAACAGAATACACTGTACCATCATTTCAGGGGGGCGTCATGCTCTCCACATGCAGCGTTCACTTCAAATAAAGTAATAATAGCCTGCTGCGTATCAAACTGCTTTCTTTTTAACTATTAAAAATGTGGAGTTTGCAAGTGGCTGCATTTTGTCTGCATGCAAACCAGCAGGGAGTCGTCACGAGTGGGACATTCAATTGAGCATAGAGCATGCACATGGGCACGTCAGCAGGCACTGGGGGTATAATAACGATGCAAAGGTGGCAGAAAAGGGTACCAAATCGGATTACAGTAAACTTACACATTCATCTAATTTTTTCAATGTCGGCTCATAAAAAATATACAAGCACCCGCGCATGCAGAAGCATAGAAAGATCAACCATTTTTTTCTTTCGAGCTTCCTTTTTTTTCACAGTCATTCAAGAGGTCCTTTTAAATCATGGCAGAGCAAATCGCAATGCAAAGACGGCGGGAATGGGCAATTTTGTACCTTCCTGCGCCATGGCGGCAGTGCTGGTAGTGGCAGCGGGGCTGGTGTGCTGCCGTCCCACTATGGCAGGACAGACAGGGTTTCGAGGTGGGACGGCAGCCATGTTTATACATTCAAATCATGTGTGGTTTTGAAAGAATCTTCACATAGTAAACTGATTTAAGTCATTCGTTCTCATTGATGGCGATAGACGTCTAATCCATTTTGATGAATCATTCAATATCAGTGTAAGATTGGACATCTATCTCCCTCAACGAACGGTCAAGGACACAACCTTACATATTTAAGTGTTTACTCACCAGAAAAGTTCCTAGACACCAGCATTGTGGTGAGGATGGCGCCCTGGAAAGCAATTAGCATTTTAGAATTATCGGAAAATCTGTAAATTAATCGTGCTCTAGTGAATATCCACCTTCAGTTTCCTTCTGGCGTTGAACTTTCGCAGACACTCCACGGTTTCTTGGCGGTGCATCATAGAGGCCACGGTGGAACGTTGCTTAAGTCGAGGAGAGAAAAAGAAGGAGAAAACTTCATGGAAATATTCGAGACTTAAACATGAACACAATCGTAGTATTTTAGGTCAAAATGTTTTTTCCATGTCATTTTAGATCCAATATTTGTAATAATTTGCGAATAATCGTCTTTATAGTGATATAGACGGCAAAACCAATTCACGTGGGGAGGATGGGATTGAATCAATGAGCCAACTCATTTAGTCCCACCGGCTGGTTCAATTATTACGTAGTTGACCAGAGCAAATGAGTTCATTTACTCAAAGCAAATGGCTTCACTCAATCACAGTGAGTGGTTCTAAATGTGTTGACTCATTCGTTGGCATTGACTGTAATAATTGCCAATTCCCTCTTTAAATGGCAGTGCTGGCAATTAATGAGCTTTGCTTTGACTATGAATTAACTCATTTGCCTTAAATGCCTTAACTTGTTCGTAGTAGGTGATTAAGACATTCATAGGAGTTGAGTTAACAGTCAGCCCTCCAAGATAAGATGGCCGTCCATCGTAGTCAATAGCAAATAAATTGCTGCTATCTGAGTTAACCTATCCTTCGTCATCCTTCCCAGTTAAACTGAACTTCACGTTCAATGGCAGCAGTTTAGTTAACTCTTTCACAGTACAGGTCAGTTAACTAATAGGGCCGTAGCTCTACTTACAAAATTAATTGGTTCCAGAACTTTTTCTGAAATTGAAAATTCCGTATGTAGAAGTGTACTTTATATGTAAATTCTGTGTGAAGATATGTGCTGCATTACATTTGTACGGGATTTTAATCGCCTAATAAGGGGAATTGCAATCATTAATCAGGGAAGAATTTAGCCGAGGTGGACAAGTATGTGAGAGAGAATCTTGAAACATGGATAGTGGTTGTTGTGAGACAGCCAATAGAATTGAATTGAATGATTTTATTGTCATTATATGAGATAGAATGAGAGAGATGTTCTAAAGAGAGAATCAATGCATCCGCGACAATATTTTCCAAATAAAATAACGGATAAGTAAACGCATTTACTTTTGGGGGATATTTCGTAACTTGGATCTTTTTCGTATCCTGAGTTACTTATTTGCAGATATAAAAAAAAATTAACCTGAAAATGTCATACTTTGGGTCATTCGTAAGTAGAGGTATGACTGTAATTATTCAGAAAATGTGTTGACTCTTAAATGGATTTTGCCATTGTTGTTAATGGAAATACGTTAAACAAGCTGTGGGTCTACTTGACTCCTAAATATTCTTGCTAGTACTGAGAGACAAAATAGAATAGGACAAGACTGTCAAAGTATTCATTCCTTTTCTTTTTGTTTTTTAGTAATTGAAATCATGTCCTATGCAGTGAGGGAAAGCGAGGGAGACTTGTCCTCATAAATAGTTAACACATGACTTAATTAGCGATTAAGAAGGGTAAAATGGGAGAAAGAAGACAATGATGTGGTGGGCGTGAACTTACACAGACCCAAGGATGTTTGATAGCCTGGTCGGCAGTAATCCTTTTGGCGGGGTTGATGGTTAACATCTGATTGATCAGATTCTTGGCCTCAGGAGTCACCGTGTCCCACTCTGGAGATGGGAACTGAATAAATACAAAAAGACATAAATGAGGTTTTTTAAACTGAATTTAAATGGCGCAGTGACATATACTGACATCGTACGCTCCTGCTTTGATCTGCTGGTAAAGTTTGTGCTGGTCCTCATCCCAGAAGGGCGGGTAGCCCACCAGCAGGATGTACAGAATCACACCTGACACACAGGTCAAAATAAACTTGGAGTTTAGGTTATACTGGCCAGATTAAGGTTATTTGTACTGACCACATGCCCATATGTCCACCGGTTTGCCATACGGGTCCTTTCGGAGAACCTCTGGCGATAGATACCCTGGAGTTCCCGCAAAGCCTGTCCACACAAACACACTATGTAAATAAACTCTAGTGCTGTGAAGTGTACATGAGAATCCCAAATGAACATATTGTAAAATTAAAAAAGGAGGATATTTTGGCGAGTGTCTAAACTTGCGGTTACTGGCATTGAAGGACGGCCAAATAATTAAAATGGGAATGAATGATTAATATTAATTTTTTTAGAATGGCACTATTTTTCACCTGATATATTGCATTGTTGTGATGTGTTTTATTAACAGAGTAAAAATGAGGCACATAAATTCAATGTAGAAGTTTATTTTTTTGCATAAGGAGCGCCTGATTAAAAGGCTCAAAAGAGCAACTAGTTAATGCTTTGTTTTTTGTTCTTTATTAGATTAGATTAGATAACTTTATTCATGTGGTATTCGGGAAATTTCATTGTCACAGTAGCAAGCGGGTGAGATTATCTTTATTTTATTAGTGGGTTGAAAAAACAATGAATGTGTGTCATGAGCACTACAATAAAATTATTCTCCAACTAATTACCTCAATGTCATTAGGAACTACAAAAAAAATCATACATAATTAATATCAATTGGCAATCAGCAATTTCTGAGAAAATAGATTTTAAATGTGCCTTACAGTTTCAAAAATACCATATTCATAACTTGGCCTCAAAGTAAAAACTATTTATATGCAATTTAGTTTTTCTATATATTAATATTTATGCACAAATATGTACTATATATATTTAATTTCTAAATGTCCATACACAGAGAACCAGCCTCTATTCCACTAAAGGACACAATCATTATATGCATTTTGTATGATTTCTCTTGTGCTTTTATCTTGCCAGTACATAACCAGTGCGAGTGTGGACCTACCGAACCAGGCCTGCTGGTCCCCTTGCACTTCAATTGCTAGGCCAAAGTCAGCAAGTTTGACTGCCGCTCCCTTCATCTTGCTGGCCAGGAGGAGATTCTCTGGCTGGAGAAGACAGACAAACCCACACAAGGTTTTGGAAGGATGCTTGATTCAACTTGCTGATGCCACGCTCCCAACAGACCTGACAAAACCCAGCTCGATAAATAAGAGGGTATGCAATGAGTCGCTACTGCAGCAGCCAGATGACCTCACCCCTGGGTTACCGTGGCAACTAGACAGCCTTTTTTTCCAGTTTTCTTCTTTTTAATTAGGCAAGCAGGACCATCAACAGGCGGGTTTGAATGATCGTCTTTCAGGGGCACTGACAGTCAAAGTCCAATGTATTAAGACTTAAAATGACTGAAAATAAGGATTATATTTTTAACGTTTTGCTTAAAAAAAGTTTAGTTAAGAATTAAAATGTGATTATAGCTTTGCTAACATTTGAAAATTCATTTTAATTCTAGATTGTAGATTTCAACTTCAGGGATCATTTGGTTGAAATTAGTCATGTAAAAAAAGTTTTAACGACAGTTACTTTACTTCATTTCTTTTGTGAAAGTTTTTTATCAAAAATATCTAAAAATGTCAAAAATACCTCTTCTAGTTGAAACATTTCTGGTAAGAGCAATTGTGAGGATATGCAGTTCAGAAAATGAATGCATGTTAATTTAAATGGGAAAAAATAACTTTTACCTAATATTCATTCAGTCAATAATTTTCCGTACTGCAATAGGGTCGCAGGGGGTGCTGGAGACTATCCCAGCCACCATTGGCACCAGGCAGAGGACACCCTGAATTGGTGGTCAGTTAATCTTGGGGGGATTTTAGAGGGTTCAACTAGCGTACCATGCATGTTTTGTGATCGTGGACGGGAAACTGGACTACCTGGAGAAAACCAACGCAAGCCCGGGGAGAAGATGCAAACTCCCAACAGGAATGTCCAGACCTGGGATCGAACCAGGGGCCAACATATTAATGACTTCCCCACAAGCCATTTTACCTAAAATAATACTATCACTGGTATTATTGATTTTGTTGTTTTTAACTCATCGGTAGTCAATTGATGATGATAGACGTCCAATTCATTTCAACTGGGAATGGCAGTGGATGAGTTAAGTTTCATTAGGGAGTGCACGCAGAACAAAAAATGATGAGGTCAGAATGCGGTCGGGGGTGAATAATTCCACACAGGCGGGATTCGGCGAGGGTGAAAGCGTCACCCGACATCATGTCAGACGGCGCCGAAAATAGCATCTGTCCCGCTGTCGTCATGCTCATCCAGAGGAGGAGGAGGAGGAGGAGGGGGACACGAGCAGTAGGCGTCGACAGGAAATGCCGTAGTTTCTCACCTTCAGGTCTCGGTGTACGATGTCATGCTGGTGGATGTGGCTGACGCTCTCCAAGATTTGATTGATGCAGTGGCTGCCCACAAGGGAACACAAATCCAGAGAAGGTGAGCTGAGTGCGTGAGGATGGTAACGCTCATCAAACAAGCCCCCAAACTACAAGCCCAGCTCTTCATGACTTATTCATGAAATGGCATTTAGCGAACCGCATGCTGAGATGGTGCCAGGAAGCCCGAAACAACAACAACAGGCAAAGAATGGCCAAGAAAAGAAAGATGGTATTGTACCTGGCGTCCGCCTCACTGTAATACTCTCGGGCCACGATGTCTTCAAATAGCTCTCCACCAGTCACCCTAAAAACACACAGAAAAACTGGATATTATTTTGTCAAATCACATAAATTCATATGCTGTTTAGTTAGAAATATAGAATGCTGATATTTGACACAAAATACAAACATGCTTATGGATATACTTTTTCTATAAAGCCATGAAAGAATTGCACTTAATTCTACTTTATGCCCATATATTACCTACCCTGTTTTATGTTTTTGATAATAGTTTTCTACATATTTTTCAAGTTAGGATGAACACTACAATATTTTGTTTTGTTGCCGAAAGATCATTTGAAAAAATTATCTTAAGTTTTTGGGATATTTTATGTTATAATCACATGACAAAAATGAAATAAAATTAAGAACAAATGGCTTTCTAAAGGCACAACAAAAAGTGTCCATAATAGTATTTTGCAAACTAGTTATCCTTTGTAATAAGTTGTCAAAATGTATGCACACTCAAAATGAACTTTTTTTCCCCATCCATATTTCCAAATATATATAATAGAAAATGTGAAACAAATATTTTATATTCAAACTTATTGGCTGCGGAATATACATCCAATCCATTTTAATTGGGAAGACTGGTCAGTCCCTTTTCGATTCAAATGGAATGCACATGTAGCACCGTCAATTAGACCTAATGAGATTAAAAATACATTTACATTGCATAAAATAACACATCTAGTGAAGTATTGAGTACTTACAGATCAAAAACAAGGTAATGGAAGCCCTCCTCCGATATGCTGTCATGTAGTCGAACTAGAAACCGGAAGCAAATTTTCATCAAATATGATGTTGGCTCAATGTAAGAAAAAATAATGGAAATGGATTAGCAGTAATGGAAGCAAAGTACAATCTGATCAATTAACTAATCAACAACGAATAAATGATCAATAAATCAAGAACAATTTTGATAGTAAATGAAGTGTTTTGTCACGTTATTGACCGAGAAAAATGTCAAAATATTTTTCGGCCACCTGATAATAGGCTCTTATTTAATTATCTATACTTTTAAAAATCTGTATTCATATAGTTATTTATTTTTAAATAATATGTTCATATTGAAACGTTAAAAGAAAACAAGATTTTCTCAACACAAAGTTTTTTTTTATTACAATCCACATTTGCAGCTAAATGTTAATCTAAGAGTAACATAACAAGTAAGGTACCATAAATAACAGGGTTGATTTATATTAATTCTGAGCGAAATTTAAAGCATTTCGCAGTACCAGTCAACTCACCAATGTTTGGATGTTTTAGCAAACGACAGATTCTCGCTTCCCGCTCCAATTTCTGGTGATCTGAATGTAGAAAAGACATTGTGTAATGAGAAGGCAGGAAGCAAATATCTAAGGCAAATTACCAGTAAATTCAACATCCCAATCTGTCCATTTTGTGTCCCATGACAGCAGACATGACGCCTAAAAAACACTTAGCAAGGTGGATGAGGTAAAAGGCCAACTAGACTTTTGTTGAGCTTGCACATTTGAACGCCCAGACGGACATTTGTTGTGTTTGCACAAACTCTTCCGAATGCTTTTTTGCACTTAGTGAAATTAGTCTTGTGGGTGTGGCTCTAATATAATCATTTTCTGTTCATGACCGTAATGGGGAGGAAGGGATGAGCTAGCATGTGTTTGGAACAGTTACATTTTGAGAATGCATACAAAGGGTAGTGAATGCTCAAATTTTCATATTGATGTCAAATTTGTTATAAACCATAGGGACTGGCGGCAAATAATGGCAGCCAATGAGTAAATTATTTTGTTAGAAATTACCATATGTCTTAAAACCTCTTTTCATTAGGTGTTTGTATGGTAATTGAATTAAATTGTTATTTTATTTTAAAAATAGATTTAAATAACAGCCAAAGTGAGAGATGGAAATGTTTCATTTGTTCTTTCAGAAATTAGTTTTAGTTATACGAAAATAAATGTATTATAAAAATGCTGATAAAAAAATGTTAGAGTTGTAGAAAACGTTTTGTTTTAACTCTTTCATTGCCAGCGAGGATGAGAGATGGCCAATCATCTGGTGCTTGTGATCCTCTTTTGAATGTATTTAAAGTTTATTTATAGATTTACCACTGGAAGATCTCCAATCTATTTGAACAGTTCAAATGGATTAGATGTGTCTAACTCTTAAAAGGCAGCCAACGAACAGAATCAAAACGTTTTTAAGACTACTACACTGAAAAAAATACATGCCAGAATATAACTGCTAAATAAGAAAATGTGGAAAAAGTGAAACAAGTCTTGTTTTGACCTAATGTGCAGCCCACTTTTGGTGTTATGAATCATTTTGTGGAAAAGCAATTTATTTTGAAGTCAATAAATAATTGTGATTAATTTCAAAACAGGCCAACAACACAAGAAAATGAGATCCAACCCAGCAGTCAAATCGGCAGTGAACTCTTAAAGCCCACCAGCTGTCTCTCTGATAACAGATGGGTGGCTAGCATGGGCCAAAACATCTGGGAGGGTTTGCTTATTTCCTCATAAAATTCTGGTGTAGTGACAAACAGAAGTGAACCAAAAAAAGAAAGGGATGCACGTCACCCCGAGGAGTCACCGTGAACAGTCACGAGAGGTTTCCTGTTCAAATGTTCCGAGCGGCTGGTAAAGCATTGACAGGAAAAGAGGGAAACGCTTCTTCCACGAGACGTTGACAAAACCCAAGTACAGTAATCCCTCGATTATCACTTCTTCACTTATCGCGAATTTACTACTTCAGTTTTTTTCCGCTATTAATTATTATTATTTTTTTAAGTTCATAAAAATGTGAAATTCCACGCTAAAACTTAAGCAGAAGCCGCTACGAGGACTCAGCACTGAAGAATTCCTTTTTTTTAACGTTCATAAAAATGTGAAAATCCACACTGAAATTTGTAAGCGGAAGCCACTTTTGCGAGTAGAACTCAACACTGAGAAAAAATATATTATAATAGGGATGACACTATGCGATTTATTGATTAACGCGACCATGTCTGGTCTACATTAACTGCGATATTTGAGGGACTACTATAGCACCAATCCTGTCTCATGTCGGAAATTTTCCTATGTTATGTAAGATCCACATGCAACACAACAATAGTCATCTGCATTGGAGGCGATGACTCAACATTCCGTTCCAATTTTGACCTCAACCGGGCCCCGCATGTTTGTCCCACGAACATCTTGTCGGGGGCAACGCGGCAATCAAAGCCGACATTCCGCAAGCTTCCCGTCTGCGCTATAATTGGCCCGTTTCGGCCGCTCGTATTCTTAGAAACGCATCTGGGCCCGCGAGAAAGACGAGGCTATTTTTCAACGCCGGCTCATCATGACGGCTATATTACGGGGGGATGAGGAACGGAAGGCCTTGGCGGGGAGCAGAGATAGCTTCAAGGACCCACTCGGCTCCAGAGATTTGATGGGAAAGTTTAGAAATGGCGTGGCCAAGTCCTGTCCTCAAAAGCACCTATCCAGTCTATCTTTCAATCCAGTACTATCATTTTAAAATCGCAAAACACTCCACATGTATTTTGTGTTCAGGAAATAAGTCAAATACACATAATTAATAAACAAACAAACCCCAAAATGAAGCTTTTCTGGTTGATGAATTGTTCTATTTCTGATTAATGGAAACAGATGTCCAATATTGACTCCTAGTAGTGGCGATCGTAGTAAATACTAGTGAAAGCCAAGTTCCCACTTTACCAGCACCAAAACAAACCCAGGTCATCACTATATTTAACCCAACATGCTTCACAAATTGCGTCTGTCACTCTTGGTATGGTGGAAGTAATGTGATGGTCGTCTGGGGTAGCTTGGTACAAGATAGGAGGGATCTCTATCACTACATTTTGGAAGACTATAAACAGTAGAAAAAAATGTATGTCTCTTTCATTCAATCATGTTCCATGCTGTTTACCTTCACAAGTGTTACGGGGGGTACTAGAGCCTATCCCAGCCGACTGTGGGCTGTAGACAGGTATTGGACACAATGAGACCCGCACACTTAAACCTACCAACAATTTGGAGTGTTCAGTCAGTCTACCATGCATGTTTTTGGGACGTGGGAGCCAACAGCGTAAAATAGCAATGTAGTAATACAACTGTAAATTACAGAGCAGTATTTTATTGCAACCCAACAGTATATTGGACATAAAATGCTTTGTTTCTCCATTATCACAAGAGCTTAGCATGGAAAAAAAGGGCAATGAAAAAGTCAAAAGTTAAGTGCATTTGCACTAAAGTAACTTGCAGGTCATAAAACAAAGTGAGTGGGCTTTTGATAGCAACATATAGAAAGTTCCGCCTCCTCTTTGCATCATTAATATTGTTTTCGGGAGGCAAAATCCAACCGCGCCCACATGATGCACATCCTTTAACAGCTTTATGATGCAGCCGCATTGACTCCAGAGGGACTAACACACAAATACGGATGCGTGGCACTTAGGCGAGGGCGACTGATTAATGGGACGACATCATGGCATTCAAACCTCCTCTTCTTTGTCGCTTTTTCACTTTTTAAAGCTGAGAGAAAAATGGATCAACAAGCAGTTTGTTTGCACCATGAGGGGATGGCATTCAAAGAGACTTAACATTTTTTGTATGCAAAACCTGTGATTTTTTTGTTTGATATATATATTTTTATAATTATTTTAAACAAATGAGAAAAAAAACAATGTTTTTATTCTTAGACTTTATTCTTAAATCAAGGCAATCAAAATATCCACAATGAAGAGGACAGAAAAAATGTTACACTGAAATACAAGTCATATTTTGTATGGGAATACATTACAAGAATACCGATAAAATGGCGAACAACAGGCTAAACAGCTTTCTGTCAACACAACATAGTTAAAGTTAATCAGATAATTACAAGTTAAAAATCAAAACATAACCAAAGTCTTGATATCTCTCCAAAAACCATTGCCAAATCTTAGTTTAGATTTTTCATATGACTTTTGAGCAACTCTGCAAATGCTGGCTGTCAGTGTAGATGCAATGTGAATGCTTGTTCCAGACCAAAGTCTACCATGAAGCCAACAGCATTTCCACACACAATGATGATCTAGTTGTAGTTCTTCTTTGAATCAAAAATGCCTGGGAAGGCACCTAAAAAAAACCTGCTTTGGAAGATAACCAACCGTTCTCTTGAATTATATGGGGGAACTCTTTCTTGACCTCCCCATATAGCGAAACTCTTTGTAGACCATACCCCTTAAACTATTCAAGCCAGCCCTTGCTTGCAATAAAACCACAAGGCTACCTCGCAGCACTGGAACGAAGCTTAGTCTGGAGCTAAGCGATTGTAAAAGGTCTTGGCTTTGGTTGTAATCTTCTCCCTACAGTCCGAGATCCAGTCAGAGGTACTTTAAACGACGATTCAAAATCCAAACAATGCTTGAAATAGGCTCGGCGTTGTACTTCTGGATGCGATGCAAAATGTTCCGAAAAAAAATTCAGAAGAAAATGAAGGATAAGGCAAGACAACGTCCTTCTCGGCTGTTTGTATTATCCAGCGTGTGAAATCCCAATTGTCACCCAGTTCAGAAGAAAAAACGGTGCCCTAACTTACGCCATGCTTACACGCAACACTCATGTATTTGATTTTCACAAGTTTTAATACACCATTGCGTTTTATCAATATCAATTGAAGTTTTCATTTATGAGACTGATTTTCGAGGTGACCCGAAACCCACCCATTTAGAAAGAAAAGAGATAAAAGATCCATCTCATCAGGAATAGTTGTTTGTGTACACCTCATTTAAAGGAAAATAAAGGTTGGAATATTTACAAAAACAACTTAGCAGTCCTTTTGTTGTTTATGTGCAACACTTATTTGTCGTATGATAAGCACTTGAGTGTGTGTGCATACGTAGGTGTAGCAATGTTGACAAATGGGGTGATCTTCCCGCCGAATTGGGTTGTCTAGATTTACGGTGTCACTAATTGGGAGTCTTTGTGATGCGGCAACCCTGAGGTCAAATGCATCATTGGCTTATGAGCTCCGTACTTGTTTAAAACATTAATATTTATTTCTGTGATGGACTGCGGACCGGCACCAGAATGCAAGCCACTTGGCATCAGTCCGCGATTCGGCAGTTGGTAACCTCTACTTTAAAGAATATCAACATGCTTAACTGCTGAACTCTGTTGATGGCCCAAAAATAAAGGTAGAATGGGTTAACTCCACGAAAGGGAGAGCTTGAGCAAAGAAGATTAAAACCCACCTGTGGTAGACACTTTTATAAAGCGGATAATAAAGTTTTACACAGTCATTAAAGTCAACGGCGGAGAGTGGAAGGAGATGACTGTACTGGTAAACTGTAGTGGCACGTGGTCAGATTAAAACGATAGTGTAGGTTGAAAAAAACGAGAAGAAGGCTCTCTGATAGTTCTTTCTTTTTATTAGCTGAATTTCCTGGTGTGATTAGGCAGAAGAGAAAAGTATTTTTTTTTTTTTTTTTTTATCTCTAAACGGCAGGTCACTGGCCGGAAGCTTATTGGTCAAGGACGCATTGGTGTGAATCTTTAACCAGAGCCACTGTAAATATTTGATGAGTCACATATGGAATGGTAAGTATGTACAAGTGGGAATAAACGGGATTGTGGGAGCATAATTGGGTAGACTGCAGGGTTTTAACTTAACATAACATAAATTCTAATGTACATTTTGTACAATTTCACAAAAGAGAATTTACCATTTTACTAAATTTGAATTTAATTTTACGTTTGAACCTGGTTTTAATGAGGGAAATGTTACATTGTGTGTTGATGAATTTCAAAATTACTTTAAAATTTTCACAATTCAACCTGACAAATTTCACAATTCAACAGTGAAAATCCCATACTGTGAGCTAGCAAATTTCCCAATTCAAAATCATAAATCTGATTTTCAATGTGGCGTGTTCTCCATAGTGAAATCGTACTTTCCATGCAATAAAATAATTAATTGAACGTAGAAGGTTTCATGTTCAAACATGACAACTTTCATATTTCAACATTGTGATGTGACAAATGTAATGATTAAAGTTTACGTTTTATCGTGGTGAATACAATGTACAGTGGTACCTCGAAATACGAGCTTAATGCGTTTCGGGACTGAGCTCGTATGTCGATTTACTCGTAACTCAAATGAAAATTTCCCATAGAAAAACAAAGGATATTGCATTGGAATTTTATGTATCCATAACGGCAGAATGCCAAATCACAAGTCCGAAATTATCACATATTTGGGTCTTTTGCCGAGATAATGCACCTTATGGAGAAGCACTACCAATTTCGTCATACGCATTTTCTGGGTATGATGACAATTAGGCTTTTGTTGTTGTTTGTCGAGTCAATGATGATCACAAAGCCTATGTCTGAATATTATTATTATTATATATATTTGCTCGAAATTTTACTTGTATCTCAAATAGCTCATATGTCGGGGCACTCGAGAGGAGATATTACTGTATGTACATGAGGTGAGAAATTTTGCATTTTAACAATAAACCCTGTTTGGGTACACACAAGGCGATCATTTTTATGTTTTAATGCAATAAATTAAACTAAGCAAATTTCACATTGAGATAGACCCCATAAGATAATATTTTCTTCTCCATGTGAGGAATTCCACATTTTCTGTAATGTATTTGACCCTGTAACAAAGTTACAGGTTTGGATGTTTTTGATTGTGAATTTTAATGTGATACATTTCATGTTATAATGCAATGAATTTCAAGCTTTACATAATTCATTACACTTTTAACATTATAAACATTATAAAATCATTAATATTACTAATTTGCTGAAATGCTAAACTTCAGGTCATAACGTAATATATTTTATTTTTTGACATCTTGAGTACACATTACACAAGAGACAGATTTGTTTTTCAACTCTCTCACTTTCCATCATTTCTCTTCTTTGGGAGTTTCCACTAAAATGTATCCAACATAACAGTGCAACCTGTTTTGCTCATCTTGCAATTTGTTGGCATTATATTATTGTCATGAGGATTACACGGTTTGCCAATATGAGTCTGCACAGTACAATATCAATATTCATGGAAAACAGCAAACAAATGAAAATGCTGAAAATATTAAAGGACTTGAAATGAGTGTGCGTGCGTGTTTCTGAGGTAGAACGTGCTCAGGCTTTGCAGATGATTTATTGCAAAGTTTGGAAAAAAAGTCATAAAAAAACAAATCAGCCAACACACACCAAGGAGGGACAGCTTACGTGTTTTTGTGTCCTAAGAAAGTCGAGACTCGCTTCCTAAATATCTTTGGCAGGGATAGACGTCTGATTCATTTGGATGGAAGGCTGTCAACATTTGGGCTGTACTATTACTACTCATAGGTGGAAACAATTCTGCCTCAATAATCTCACTTTCTTATGCACTTGGTCTTTTTCTTATTCTTTTGTTTCTGTTGTCACTCATTTATATTTTTTGTCCCTTCTCATTTATAGCACTTGTTTTTTTTCTCTCGCTCCATTTTCCTCTTCCTTTGCTCCTTTCATTTTTGCCTTTTAACTCTTCATGTTCCATATTTCTGCTGCTCTCTTGTCATCTGCTTAGTTTCACTTTTACCTTTTCATTGCTGTTTTCTCTAAACTTATTTTACTTCCTGAACTTGTCTTGTTTTTTTGTTTTGTTTTGTTTTTGTTTTGTTTTCCAATTTCTCTGAGATTTTAGTTTCTCACGTTTTCTCTTTTTTTTGCCTCACTGTCTGAGGACAGCCTGTCACGTTGAGTTTTTTTTAGGTTATAGTTACTGGACAATTTGTTAAAATGTTATGTTAACAGATGCCGATTTAGCTTGTTGTAATCTTTTTTTACCATTATTACTTACAGGCATAATTTGTTCTTGTTTTCAGATAAATAAATAAAAAACACTTTCCCTCCATCATTGAGCATTCTTTGGCCAGTGTGACTAATACTCAAGTGCGACTTTTAATCTCCCAAAATTTTATATAGGTACTTTATTAAAAATACATTGAAAGCTATTGATGTCTTCAGGCCCAAACAATTTTCAGAGGATCGGAACATGATGTAATAGATCGTGTTTTTAAAGCGCCGTATATACTAATACACGCACATAAACATACTACATATACAAACATACTTTGCTTTAAAAACCCAATCTTTTCACTACAGAAACTGGGCATGTAAAACCATGTAACCATGTAAAATCATGTAAAACTAAATATTTGCCTAACTTATTTTGGATTTGTGATGATTTTTCTTTTCCGCTTCGTTGAAACTACTGCTCTGCTAATATCCAATTTATATTGCTATAATTCAAGGACAGCGTTATTCAAATTGGGGTTGAAAAAAAACCATTTCAATGTGCTTGTAATCCTTAATACATTTCTAAATTATCCTCCAAATCAGGTGACCCAGACTCACAAACAAAAATGTGTAGCACAGTTTTAAACAGCATCATGAATATAATTTTGGTAAAGAGATTCAGAGACTGAAGTTAACGTTTATTAATTGTTATTGAGTTCCAGGTAAGTAAGGCACAGACAAAGAAGGTGCTTTGGCTGAAAGCACTGTTTAAAAGGAACTACAGAGTCACCTCTAGAGCCAGCCCTTGTTGATGTGATGGAATTTTTTTTTTTTTTGTCATCCGGACATCTGTGATAAAAATGGATGCACTTTGAGTGAACTATTTTTCGAAGTCCCATCACCTACTAGCGGCCTGGCATGCCTTCGAGAGCGCTCATCTGTTGGCAAGTCTTTTTTTAAATCTTAATTTCAAACCTATTTCCACACAATAACGAGCAGCGAGTGAGACCAACCAAAACAAACTGCGCTGTTTCCAGCATGAGAAAAGGTATTTTGGGATGCAGTGTCAAGCCCCCACTAATGCAAAAGTGTACGCAAGGGAGGCTGCAATCAACCACAAGAAAATAAAAGCCTGAGATACCTTTGCTCTCTGTGTGAGTGTGACATGAAGGCGGGATTAAAACTGTAAAATTCCCTCAATGCCAGTAACTATTTGGACCCGAGACAAAAAAAAGGGATTTTTCCATCTTTCACTTGCTCAGACCAGCTGTTTAAATCGAACTTAAGTGGGCCAAGTTGCTCTTGAGGAAAGTAAGTCTAGCTTTTCAGGGATTCCACTGTAGGACAAGCATTTGGCAACTCACCTCTGGCCGACAGCTTTTTGGTGTTGATTATTTTGGCGGCGTATTCCTGAGCCGTGGACTTTTTGACGCAGCGTCTTACCACGGAGAAGGCTCCCCTGAAAGACAGAAAAAAATGAGGCACGCGTGGTATAACCAACAGTAAATCACACAATTGGAACACTTTCTTTCACATTCATTTACTAGTAGTTGTTTTAGAAAAAAAAATACAACCAAATTACTGCCATTTTAAATCATTATTAATTTGACAACAGAATTTATCATTATAAAGACATACAAACCTACTAAGTAAAGAATAGAATTTGGCCTTTTTATTAATAAGCAGTAGAATTTGGTTTAGTTTCACCCAAATTCTGCTATTTCTTACTCAATCTCTCTTCTTCTGATCAGTAAAATTGTTTCCCAGCTCGAAAGTAAAGAAGCTTGTGTTATAAAAATTATATTGCACACAGACACGCGCATGATCTATTGCGAAATTATTTACACTCGTATTGAAAAATACCAAAATAAGAGAATACTTCTGTAATAAATAAAACAATGTGAAAATAAATGGGCGGCTCGGCGGTTGAGTGGTTAGGGCATCAGTCTCACAGTGGGGGACCTGGGTTCAAATCCAGGTTGGTCCACCTGTGTGGAGTTTGCATGTTCTCCCGGGCATGCGTGGATTTTCTCCGGGTACACCGGTTTCCTCCCACATTCCAAAGACATGCATGGTAGGCTGATTGGACACTTTAAATTGCCCTTAGATATGAGTGTGAGCGTGAAAGGTTGTTTGTCTCCTTGCGCCCTGCGATTGGCTAGCCACAAATTCAGGTTGTCCCTCGCCTCTGGCCTGAAGTCAGCTGGGATAGGCTCCAGCACCCCCTGCGACTCTAGTGAGGATAAAGCAGTTCAGAAAATAAGATGAGATGAGGTGAAAAAAAGTCCACAGGGAAAAAATATATAAAAGCAAAATACAGTTAAATTGCTCAAAAAATGTGTGTTCTGTCAACAATTCCTGTAAATTACTTTATGATAAATGTGAAAATCGATTAGTGCGGGCCGACGGATGAGTGGTTATCGCATCGGTCTCACAGTGGGGGACCTGGGTTCAAATCGAGGTCGTCCACCTGTGTGGAGTTTGCATGTTCTCCCCGGTGGGTGAGTTTTCTTTGCGTATTCCGGGTTCCTCCCATTCCAAAAACATGCATGGTAGGCTGGTTGGACACTCTAAATTGCCCTTAGGAATGAGTGTGAGTCTGTATAGTTGTCCGTCTCCTTGTGCCCTGCGATCGGCTGGCCACCAGTTCAGGGTGTCCCCTGCCTCTGGCCCGGAGTCAACTGGGATAGGCACCAGCACCCCCTGTAACCCTAATGAGGATAAAGCGGTTTAGAAAACGAGATGATGAGATCATCGATTAGTCAAATAATGATGACAGTCCTCGTAGGTCTCAGAGAGGTCAAAAAACGGGAAAAACTGCGACAATAACCCTTCGAGATCGGAATCAGAGGAATTTCCACTTCACAATCGGTTGCACGAAGGTTCAAGCCGATGTCACTGCATGACTCGGAGCTTTCACTCACTTCCTTCATTAGCACGCTTACTTGTCAACAAGAGAATGCCGCACACTAGTCCTGTACAACAAGTAGCCTGCCATCGGCCTGCTTGCGTTTAAAGGCACGCCACTAATGGGAGATTAAGACATCAGCTTTGCAGCCTCGTCGTGATTAAACACACGAGGGGTTGTAATGCCCCAAAATGTGCAGACCCGCATGCCAAATGCAAGGTGATGGTGCCCAAAAAACAGCATGGTGTGGTGTGTGTGCAGGAAAAGGGACACCGCCAGGTTGTACAGTAGGGCAGTGGGGGGCTCCGGTGTGCCGGCTAAGGTACGTTGGGGGCTTTGCAGCCAAGTTGGGCTGCTGTTCACAAGCCAAACATGGCGCGATGCGCCTTTAAACGCCGCGTTCGGGTATTAAAGAGCAGACGCGCGCGCGATGAACAAAATGGAGCACAGCGAGAAACAGGGAGAAAGGGGAGCGCTTCGCTTACTTCCCGAGTTCCTCGTAGAGCTGGTACTCATCCGTGAAGCGGGTCGAGGTCACCACCGTAGCCATGTTGGAGGGGAGAAGCGGGGGGTTAGAGCAGGTTGGATACTCGGAAGGCTGCCGGGAGGCTGGAGAGACGGACCCGGACGCCGCGCAGGTTTGTGCTCCAAAGCAGGCAGGGGAGGGGCCAGATAGTCGGAGTCGTCAAAGATCCTCTATGCTGTGACAAGAGGCTCACAACACACCGTGCCTTTAGATACGATGGAAACGGTTCGGTGAGCACTTGCGCTTGGGCGAAAAACATTCGTATTTCAATTAACGCTCTGTATTGCCCACCAACAATATTTTTCTTGGTGGTGGGACTAGCCGAAATAATCTTAGATTATACTTTTTTTTTTAAATTTAATTATTTTGCGTGGGGTACTTCGATTTCCTCCCACATTCAAAAAACATGCAAGGTAGGCTCATTGGACACTACATTGTCCCTAGGTATGGGTGTGTGCATGGTTATCCATCCCCTTGTGCCCTGCGATTGGCAGGCCATCAATTCTGGGCCGGAGTCAAACAAAGTTCACTTTGGCCACAGGTTGAGAGGTGGTTGTTTTTTTAAATAAGAAATTTGCCATTCTTTCATTTGTGTGTTTAGTTTGACAGGAATGTCAATAATTATATTGAAAACTATTATATTCAAAACTATTATATTGAAAACTATTGTATTGAAAACTATTATATTGAAAACGATTATATTGAAAACTATTATATTGAAAACTATTATATTGAAAACTATTATATTGAAAACTATTATATTGAAAACTATTATATTTAAATGTTCATTGTATGCAGATTCTTAGTTTAAAAAATATGATTATCATTAATATTTTAAAGTGATTCTTGTTTGTTTTTTAAATGCGATTATATAATCTGTGTGTGTGTATATAACCTGAAATAAATAAACTGAGCATTTAAAATTAACGTCTCCTCAGAGCAAAAAAAAAATGCCTGAGTAAGACCTCATCGCCAGAGTTCCTCTATAATAGTGTAAATCTGTGGTTTACAATGAGTAGCAGCTCCAGGGTCAGTTAAACTCTATCTCTGCTTTCCTATCAACACGCATAAATCCGATTTGAGATCAGCTATTTTGGACACCGTTCAACGAGCTGAGATGAATGCCGCAATATTTTAATATTTTGCTGCACTGACACCAAGGAAAAGCCCCTAAAGAACGTGGGATGCTTTCAGTTTGCTCTCATAGAACTCGCTTGAGTACACCTGGGGGGAGGACATAATCATAATGAGCACTTGTAAATGGATGCATAAAAATTATTACCATGAGACTAAAAATTGGGATACTTTAAGGAGAATCTACTGCTCCAAAGTACAGTGCGTTAATTCCGGAACGAGCTCGTAATACTCCGAAATGTGGCAATAACCCCTTAACGACACCGTAGTCACGTTAATTTATGTCTCTACTCAGTATACAAGAAACGCCCGGTCTCGGTTGTGTCACACCACATTAGGGTCACCCTGAAGGCTGTGATGCGCTAAACAAGCAGGCCTCCTTCCTTCTAACCACATGTACCCATCTGCATCATTTTATATTTTACTCTTCACATCATTATGAGTATATATGGGCACGTTCACCTGTTGGATTCATTGTGGAGCATAAATCTTCAGAGCCAGGAAAAATGTTGCATCTCTTTAGACCCCAGTGGAGGTGCAGGAATGGGTTTTTGCTGGTAATTATCTTGAGGCATGATTGTTGAAAAGTCTAATTAGCTGAAGTGCAAGTAGAACTAAGTCACTTTTGGTTTAGAGTTTTAAGCAAGGCCCAACTAAGTGGAAAAAAATCAGTATGGAAAGTTGTGATGGGTCACAACATTACTACCTGGGATCAGTCAAATCACTTGAATTCCACTTCTTCTAGTGATTCCATGATTTTTGTAATGTACTGTACACTGATTAGAAAATAAACCTCTTAATTCTCTACAACAGTCCTTGTTCTCCCTGAGCCTGCGTGGGTTTTCTCCAGGTACTCTAGTTTCCTCCCACATTCCAAAAACATGCATGGTAGGCTGATTGGAAACTAAAAAAAAATATCCTAGGTATGAGTTAGTAAATGGTTGTCTCCTCTGATTGTTAGCTCTGGTTGAGTATTGTCATTATCTTTTCCTATCTGTGTGTGCGTGTTTGATTTTCACCTCTTTTGTCCCTCCTGGCTTCCACTTTCCTCGCGTTGACCAGCTGCGTGTGATTGGCAATCAATTCCTCGTTCTGTCTATCTAAGACCGTTGTTCATAATCGGATCGCTTGCTTCGTTTCCTTCATACAGCGCTGCTTTTGCTATGTCACATGCTTCAAGATTCCATCTTCCTCTCTTCTCTGTCTTCCTGTCAGGTTTGATTTTATTATTCAATTCTAAGTCGTTAAGTTTCATGAAATCCCTCCTGCCTAAAGAATTAAAGTTTTGTTAGAACACTCCATCCTCGTCTCGTTTGCTTTCCTGCATTTGGGTCCAATCAGGTTGACCCCCGCCTCTGGCCTGAAGTCACCTGGGATAGGCTCCAGCACCCCACGACCCTAGTGACGATAAAGGGGTTCAAAAAATGAATGAAAATGAATGAACAGTTCTATTCCAATCTGATGCACTGATCTACCATACTTCCTTGGAAGAGCCACCCACCACTATGTTTTATCCTTCCCCAACTCAGGAAGGAAGCAAGATACAGGATTAGATAGGATTTTACTCCTCACCTGAAACAGTTCGGTTTGAGTGGGATGACGAACAGGGCACTGCAATCTTTCCACCTAGCTGAATTCCACCAGTTTAATAGGAATTCGCTCCTGGCAATCACTGATTTTAGGTCCGAAAGCCACAGGAATCTTGTGATTCTCATCCATGCCACTTCACAATCAACAATATAAAGCAAACATTGAGAGTCACAGCATGATGAGGTCGTCAGCAAATAGCGGAGGTGAGATCCCAAGGCCACTGTGCAGATGACCTTTGCACCACTGATAATAAAGGTAATGAACAAAAGTGGAGGAAGTGACAAAGGGCAGCCTTGGCTGAATCCAATGTTGACTTAAATCTATTGGGTTGAAATAAAAGTCGCAGCAAAACCACAATACTCCCACGACATGATTCTACCCTTAAAATTAAAAAGATAAGGAGTGGGTGGCCCAGTGGATAGGTGGTTAGTGCATCGGGCTCACAGTTCTGGAGTCCTGGGTACAAATCCAGGCCCGTCCATCTGGCTGAAGTTTGCTTGAGTGAGTTTTCTCTGAATACTCCGATGGATTGGCGACTGATACAGCTATTTTCAGTGTAAAATTGCATGTGATTGCACTCGTAGTCTGTTTTCAACACTGTTGTGCTTTTTGGCTGCTGTAAATACATACCTCGAAAAAAAATCGGTTTGGATTCAACTTAAAAAAAGTGCATTGTACATCCCTAGTTTGCACGATTTTTCCATTTTCAATTATTGAGTCCTGGAAAATGAGAGGGTAGATGTAATGTTCTATAGGAGCCATAAAGAAGAATTCAATGAGCAATATGTATGGCTCAATTCTTCCATTTGTACCTACCATTGCTGACTATGTTTCCACTTATGGATCATCTTTCTGTGGAGGTTGATGAGGTCACTGGCTTGTCATTGGACCACACACACACACACACACACACACACACACACACACACACACACACACACACACACACACACACACACACACACACACACACACACACACACACACACACACACACACACACACACACACACACACACACACACACACACACACACACACACACACACACACACATATGTACACACACACATATGTACACACACACTCACACACACACACACACACACACATATGTACACACACACTCACACACACACACACACACACACACACACACACACAAACACAAACAAGCACTTACTGCGAATTGTCAGAAGCTGCATGTGACCATAAACAGATACAGTACAATGACTCGGTAACTTTTCTGATAAGAACATTGTTCCCCGTCTCACCTTCTCGTTTTCTGTGACAATAGAGTGATATGAAGTTCTCAACTAAAGTCTTGGGTCACCATCACTGATCTAGTAAATAGTATATCAAATTAACATGGTTTATGACCTCAGTAAAGTTCTTTGCTGCACTATGGTTGTTTAATAATGCGTAATGTCTGTGTGCAAATCTTCCTATGGGTGATGACACAGTGTAACAGTAAGAGCAGTGTTGCTGAAGCCAAAGGGAGATGAGTCATTCAGCAAAAATGCTCGTGGCTCGCCTCGCGACCGCCTGCCGTTGAGACACTTTTCTCTTTCTTTTTGCTGACCGCTGACTGCACAAAACCATGTGGCCTGTTTGATGTGTCGTCAGATATTATTTTACATTCTTGGGAAGGTGGCATTGTTTGACAAACCAAGGGAAGATATTTGAAAGAGCCGTCTCAAAGAAATACATTTCAATAATCTGTTAAATTGTCCTGTATTTCAATAGACATAAAAGAAAAATGTTGTTACATATTTTTCTATATTAAAAATCTTCGAGTTGACCACAGCAGCCTTAGGGTGTAGACCAGGGTTAGGGAACTTATGGCTTGGGAGCCACATGTGGCTCTCTTGATGGGTGCATTTGGCTCTTTGCTAACCTGTGAGCTAAAATATGAAAATTGCTGGTGACAGAACTGAGATATTACATCTAAAACTTCTTTTATCTTTATCATTATTTTTGCAGTAGACTCTTCTGGAACGCATCCTCTCATTGATTAGCAACAGTCTAAGAATATTTTAAAAAATATTGTTTTTTCCACTTTAAAAGTGGTAAAATTACAAAAAAAATTGAAATTGAATTGTTTTCATTAGATTGTCTTCCAAATTAGTCTGTTTATTTCAATGCATAGATATCCCCATTGAGTTTGCCAAAATTTTGCAGGCATTGTGAATTAAACCGAGCAACGGAGAAGAAAACTGGACTAAGTCCAATTTTTAACATTTCTAAATGCCAATCTAAAATCTTGGTATATAGTTCCACTTCCACTACTTTCAATTTCTTCGCTTTGTACTTTTACAGATTGAAGAGTGCAAAACAAGGAATTCCCTTGTTTTGATTTTTAGCTTTAGACCAACCTTCAACTGCTTTCATCTGTGGCTACGTTGAACAACCCATTGCAAGGAAAAGGCACTGTGAAGTTTAAATGAGCTTCGACCAACAATGGGTACGACGGCTTCCTCCCACATACTGGATGCATTGTGTTCCCCGCCTGTGTGTGTGTGTGTGGGCAGCATTTGTGTGACTTCTCCTTGGTGATTTATAGCATGAGATAGAGCTTTATTTCCACAGGCCATCGGCAGCTGACTGGAAGAGACTCATGTGGGAATCCCACTCAAAAGTCTCAGCCAGCAACGTTTTTTGTTTTTTTTCGTTCTTCGAAACAGGCAATTAATTAGCATTGGATAGTCACAGAAAAATTTGGGCTTCTACCAATGTAACAAGGGTAAACTCAATGGCACTGAATCGTTGAATTGATAAAATAAGGGTATTTAAAGGCTAATTAAGGTCAATTTATTGAATTGTTTACACATTATTATGACATATGTATAAATAAATGGATTACAGTGTTCATCATGGATCTGCAGGAAAGAAAACTGAGTAGGTTGAGAGGGAAGCTTAGGGACTGGTGGGCGCATTCCGGGAGAGTTAAATACAAATGGCAAATGAGGCCGAGGGTGAATTTTCACTAAAAAAAGCATCTTATAATGTAGCTGGTGCTGTTTTCATGTGAGAGATCGCTGATGACTCCATATATAAGCGGCAGTAATTACAATGATTAGAGTTCAGAACAGTGTAAACGAATCCCAATGATTAATCTGGAGAAGAAGTCGCCCTGTCAGTCTTCAGCTGTAGTTTGCATCCTTAGAAGAACACCGCATTCTTTTGCAGACGTAACCTCATTTTTTTAAAAAGCGCTCTTAGTTTGCACAACTTGCATTGCTTCACTTTTGTTCTACCATCCATCGTTCCATCCCCTGTCCCGTTTTGCCCCACTTGGCCCTCCAGTCCCAACCAGGGTCCCCAAACCCCACCGTGCAGCTCAGGGTCGGCCATGGGGTCATCGGGCGGGTTTCTCGGCGCCACTGCAGTCCGGTTGTATTCAGCCAGCCTCAGCAGGAGATGCTTGACGATTTCCGGTCGAGCTCTGGCCAAATCGCGTCTCTCGTAAGGGTCGGCGGACACGTTGAAGAGCCAGACTGACTTGCCTACCTCGTTGCGCCGTTTCTCTAGCCCCTGCCAGCGCTCTGGGCCTTCAGCAAATGCCTGTGGTGGCGTCCAGTCGCCGTCCCCCACGTTTCCAGTCAACAGCTTCCAATCCCCGGCTCGGATAGCCGCCCGCACCGCCGTGTCCCAGATCCCGAAGCCATTTAGCACCAATGCTTTGTCGTAGGGCTCCCCGGGCCGTCTTGAGACTGGGTCGATGTTGAACAAGATTTCCGTGCGGGGGGAAGGAAGACCCTTACTGATGGTGCCCCAAACGTTGTGACCGTCCAGGCCCCGGGGGGACTGCGACACGCCGGCCAGGGACAACAAGGTTGGGTACCAATCGGAAATGTGGATGAGTGCCTTGTTGATTGTGCCTTTACTCTTCAGGAGGGGACTATGGACAAAGCCCACCGCTCTGATGCCACCCTCCCAGTATGTCCCTTTTCCGCCCCGCAGCGGCCAGTTGCTTCCACCAGACAGTGGCTGTCCACCGTTATCAGATGAGTAGATCACTACAGAGTTTTGGTAAAGGCCGCTTTCTTTCAGCTGGCGGACCACCTGACCTATGCCGTGGTCCAGGCAACTGAGCATGGCTGCGTAGTGTCGTCGCACGTGGTTGCTCTGGGATGAATACAAGTCCAGGAAACGGTCAGGTGCTTGGAGGGGGGTATGCGCAGCCTGGAAGGAAAGGTAGAGGAAAAGAGGAGTGTCGGGGTCGTGATTTTTCAGGATCTGCTTCACTCTGTATGGGAAGGAGTGGACATGTTAGAACACAGCAGGTTTTTAAAGCTTTATCAAAGTGAGGTTATATTGATTAATTGTGACCATCAAGAGTTAATCCAGTTGGTCTCCTTAGCTAGGCTATTTGAATTGTTTGTTAAGCAGACTGAAGTCAAATTGTCATGAATTGAAGCTATACAGATAAAGGTGATTATTTTGAATTAAAAAAATGTCTTAATTTATATATATGAATTTGGAGGGGCGGCCCAGCGGATAAGTGGTTAACGCGTGGGCCTCACAGTGGGGGATCTGGGTTCAAATCCAGGTCGGGCCACCTGTGTGGATTTGCGTGTTCTCCCCTGTCCTGTGTGGTTTTTCTCTGGGTACTCCAGTTTCCTTCGACATTCAAAACACATGCATGGTTGGCTGATTGGACATTCTAAATTGCCCCAAGGTATGAGTGTGAGCATGAATGATTGTTTTTCTCTTTGTGCCCTGAGATTGGCTGGCCACCAATTCGGCACTTGGTCAATTTGCCTAAAGACGGTTAGCCGACTGACGTCTGGGCGAGGGCCAGCTCGCCGAGAGGGCTTTTGATCATCAACTAAACATCAGATTTTTTTTATTTAAATGGTAAAAAAGAAATGCGTTATACCTAATAGAAATTAAAAATGATCATATCATTGGAAGCCAATGACTTAATTTGTTGTTGCATGGCACACTGTGACAACCAAGAGCAATGGTATGAGAGAAACTTACAATAAGACAGGGTATAAAAATGGTAAAATTCCTAAATATATTTCTCCTTAATCACATGAACAGCCCGGTGCGAGAATGGTTACTGCATTGGCCTCGCAGTTCAGGTAAACGAGGGTTCAATCCCGGGTGGGTTCGGGTTAGGGTGTGTGGAGTTAGCATTTTCATCAGTTTTTTTCCAAATCGGCTTGGTAAACACTTTAAATAGGTATGAGTGAGACCATGAATGGTTGTCCTTCTGGTGGTGCCCTTTAATTGGCTGGCGGCCAATTCAAGGTGACCCCTGCATGGTGCCCATCGCTGGCTGGGAAAGGGTCCAGCAACCCCCGCGACTCTTGTGAGGAAAAGCAGGAAAAAAAATGAATACCGTATTTTCACGACTATAAGGCGCACTTAAAAAGTCTTAAATTTTCTCCAAAATAGACAGTGCGCCTTATAATCCAGTGCGCCTTATATATTGAAAAAATGTCATTCGTTGAGGGTGCGCCTTATAATGCGGTGCGCCTTATAGTCGTGAAAATAAATAAATAATACGGTAAATAAATAAACATATGGTTGATTCATTTCGACCCTGTCATTTGTTTAGAAGCTCCAATGGTGAAAAGTGTGAGTACCCCTGACCCTCATGCATCCCCTTTCTCCATTACACTGCTCCCACATTTGTCATCCTCACCTATTGACGTAAAGCAGGGTGGAGTAATTACCCACCATCTCCCATGCCGGCCGTTCTCCCTCATGGAGGTCGAATCCGCAAGCTTGGGCGTTATCACAGCTGCGATAGGTGAAGTGGTCTCCGCTACCAGTGAGCGTGCCTAGGTAACTGTTGAAGCCCCGTCCCGTGGGTAAACAGTCAGGCCTGCAGAAGCCGAGGTGCCACTTGCCCACCATATGCGTGGCGTAACCCGCCTCGGACAGGCGCTCAGGGAGGGTGGGCGCATCCGGGGGGAGGCAGAGGGCTTGACGAGGACGTATGATTGAATGCTGCAGGCCCGTGTGGATTTGGTAGCTGTCGAGAAAAGGAAAAAACTTGGTCACATGCCCATGGAAAAAGATTTAGGTATTTCACAGGGAGGTTGAAGTATATGGGAAAAGCTGTAGAATACAGACTTTTGAGTTTAGACATTTAGAATTAGATCTAAAAATATGACAAATATAAATAAAATATGCACAAATATTTGTAATATATGAAAACATGAAATAATATGATAAATATATAAATAATTACACAAAAAAATGAAACACTAATATATCAAAATACTAAATCTACAGCCTTTAAAATGACATAAAAACAAAACATAATATTTCAATTGTATCAGGTAATTATTGATTATTTTTTATGTATCGCAGCTGTAGCTACAGTAGAGGTTTTATAGCCATTAAATAGTTTTTGAGGGTTGGATTGATTCGCTGAAAGCGTTGCTAGAAAATGCACAGGTGTCTTGTAGTGCCATTAACGAATTGACGTCGTTTAACTTTGGGTGTCAACTTTAAGATAGTAAACTTTAATAAAGAAAACACGTTTAATCTCGTTGTTTTGTGTTTAATTAACATAAACAAGGAGTGTCAATGAACTTTTTCATGCAGGAGTGTCCAAACTAATCCACAAAAGGCCAGTGTGGGTGAGGGTTTTAAACCCAACTGATCCAGCACGGGCAGTTTAACTAATGAAGTTTCTTCTGAAACAAGCAGCACCTTTTCATCTGTTAGAAAATACAGCTAACTTTGAGCCAATTGTTTATGAAGTAAAGATGAAGTTACTGACCGTCCTGTCATGAGTTGACTGCGAGAGGGCGAGCAAATGGGTTGGACGTAATAATTTTCCAGTTTCACGCCCCCGGCTGCCAGACGATCCAACTCGGGCGTGCGGATGTCCGAGCCATGGTAGCCCACGTCGCCATAACCCTGGTCATCCGTCATGATGAATATTAGGTGCGGTGGCTTTACCGCGCCGGGCCGTAGCGTTTCGGACCAACAGCAGTGGAACCAAATTGTTGGGATAATCAGCAGAAATGCGCAGCTAACGTTTCTCTTCATGGCCAGATGTGCAACCCAAAGTTGGGTTATGGAAAATCCCAAAGCGAAACGATTGTGGGACGTTGGTGCTCAACTTTGTGCCGTCCAGGTTTGTGCAGACCATCAAGTGGCCAAGCGGTTTCAGGACCGCTGCATTGATGGCGATGAAAAGACACACCTTTGCAGTACCTTATTACATTCCATTTGGGAGTTTGGGCACCTCACACATTGGCTGGAAACCTTGGTTTAACACACACACACACACACACACACACACACACACACACACACACAAATAGACTACTATATGCGCTTTAGGTCTGCTCCCAAATTCATTTATCTGTGTTACAAAAACAATAATTGTGTTATGGCAGGAGTTTTGTTTTGCTACAGTATATGAATATATATAATTAGTTTTTCTTTTCATTCATTTTCTGAACCACTTATTCTCACAACATTTGCAGGGTGGGGGATTTGTACTATCTTATCCCAGCCAACTAACAACAGTAATAATATTACATATATTCGAGGATGAACTGTATGGAAGATAAATGAATGGGGCGAAAGGGAAAGCAAGAGGCATGAAGACAAACTGCATATGGAGAAATGGGACTCTGTCGCCATCCTGTGTTTTTGCCTTCATATCAACTTGCTCACTTTCAAATTCAATGTTGGGCCTTTCAAAGTCCATTAAGGGCACTGGGTGCAGGTTTTTAGAGATGACACTTTTTTTTTACCAATCTAGTGTCAACAGCAAAGTATTACATGTTTCATCAGAAAACGAATTGAGGAAACTTTCTGTGCTGCATTGGTGGAACAAAGACTGGGATCCCAGTGGATTAATTAGCCCCCTGTGGTCCAAATAATCATATATCCGTCCAACCAACAGCAATAGTTCCCCGCTGAAATGACAAATATCATTGATAATACATTTCCTGGGCTGCCCTGGGTTCAAATCCATGTCGGTCCACCTATGTGGAGTTTACATGTTCTCTCTTGGCATGGGGTTTCCCTGGGTACTCTGGTTTACTCCCAAATTCCAAAGACATGCATGGTAGGCTGATTGGAAACTCTAAATTGCCCCTAGGTATGAGTGTGAGTGTGAATGGTTGTCAGTCTTTTGTGCCCTACAATTGGCTGGCCACCAATTCCGGGTGTTCTCCACCTCTGCCCCAAAGTTTGCTGGGATAGGCTTTAGCCTATTGCAGCCAACTATGGGGACATCCTGAATCTGTGGTCAACCAATTGGACGTGACTATGACAAGTATAAAGCCTTAAAGCTACTCCAATGGTAATTGGTCATTTCAAATAACCTGTCACGTTGTGGTTAGAATTGTGACCACTGGGCGGCAGCCGCGGACTATACGAAGTGGAGGAGGAGGAGGAAGATGAGGAGGATGAAGAGGAGGATGCTGCCGGGATGCTGATGATGCTCCAGTGGGCTATCCTGCAGGGAAGGACACGCCAAGAAAGAGAAGCGCGAGGACGAGCTGGACCGTGGACGTGAAAAAGACAAGCAAGGACGGGGAGCAAGCAAGGGTGCAAAGAGGCAAGCCTGTTCTATTCTGAGGAGGTGGGCCACATCCCGGGAGGCGGGAAGGCCGATCACGTGGCGTCCGTGTTGACGTGAAGAGACAAGCCGACACGTTACTGCGTTACTGCAGGTGAGACCATCAATACGCGTGTGTGCGCTTGTGTCAATGTCACATTGGTCATGTGATGTCACTGAAATGTCCTCAAGTGACAGACGGGGGGACCCCATGGCATTTGCTGGATTTTTAAGACCTACAGAAAAGTCTGGTTCTCTATTTGTTCAACAGGAGAGAAAAAAACAACAACACACTATATTATTTTTCTGCTTTGTAGCATTCAGCAGATGAGCTGTATTGTGAAAATGCCACAATTTAACCCCCATTGCAGCAGTAACCATTTTAAAATTAATGTATTTTCCGTACTGCTTATCCTCAAAAAGGTCGTGGGGGGTGCTGGAGCCAATCCCAGCTAACTATGGACACCAGGCAGTGGGCATACTGAAAACAGTGGCAGGGCATAAGGAGAGAGACAACCATTCATGCTCACACATATACCTTGGGCCAATTTAGAGGGTTTACCCGGAAAAAGCCCACGCAAACGTGCAACCTCCACACAGTGAGGACCAAGCTGGAATCAAACCCTCGACCACAGGACTGTGAAGCCAACATGCTAACCAGTCATCCACCAGTCCTCTTAATGTCAGTTTATTTTGGTTAAAAAAATGTGATATTGAAACAATGACCGGATTGGCCACATTGTCTTGCGTTGTGGCGTTTCGTCTTTGTCACCTTCCAATTTTGTGCATGTTAAGTATAATTTGTGCACATTTACCCTCAATTACATTACACTTTTGTTACAGTTACATTTGGTAGTTTTTGGGGGGTTCAAGATAAGAACGAAAAAAATATCCAAATGTGGAAATGCATTATCAAATAGTAATAACTACATGTTTTCTGTTAAAATATATCTTTATATATGAATTCACATATGTAAAAAAATGCAGTAGTACAATTTAGAGATAAAAATGTTTTGTTTTTTCTCTTACAATTTAAAACAGTAAGACTTTTTTCATGTTAAAAAAGTATTGAAAATAAAGATTTATTATATTCTATTCTAATTTTGTCATTTAAAGAAATGTCTTATGTAAATATTCACATGAATTTAGTTTATTTGATTTATTATTTTTATATATCAAACATTTTATAAATGTGATTCTCAACTCCTCTCCACCTCTATATGCCAAAATGGAAAGGAAAATACATCAAATATATTTATTTGCATATTAAGGTAATGTTTCTATTTTATTTAGTTATTCATAAAATATACTACCCTCCCACTTTAAATGGATTGTACCTCTATTACTGTCAATGGTAGCCAATGAGTTAATCCACTAAACCATTTTTAATAAAAACTTATGGAAGATCAAATTGGAGTGGTAAAGAAACATGTTTATAGTTACCGTATTTTCATGACTAGAAGGCGCACCGCATTATAAGGCGCACCCTCAATGAATGACATTTTTCCATATATAAGGCGCACTGTATTATAAGGTTCACTGTATTATAAGGCGCACTGTATTGTAAGGTGCACTGTATTATAAGGCGCGCTGTATTATAAGGCGCACTGTATTATAAGGCGCACTGTATTATAAGGCGCACTGTATTATAAGGCGCACTGTATTATAAGGCGCACTGTCTATTTTGGAGAAAATTTAAGACTTTTAAGTGCACCTTATAGTCGTGAAAATACGGTAATTGCTCTTGACTTCCAGGTATGAAGCACTCAGTACACAGTCACCTCTAGAGCCAGCCATTGTTGATGTTTTGGATTTTTTTGTATAAAATCTTGCAGTGGGGGTGGAGCTATATGATGGAAGATTTTGTAAACTAAGATGGCATCTGCATATTTAACAGTATTGTTTCAGTTCAGGCGTTTGTGTTTTTTTAATATCCGACAGTGGTGGTTTTTCGTTTTTGGTTTTCTGTTTTTCCATATATAAGGCGCACTGGATTATAAGCCACACTGTCTATTTTGGAGAAAATTTAAGACTTTTAAGTGCGCCTTATAGTCGTGAAAATACGGAACAAGTAAAATCCAATTCATTCATTCTGTGAGTAACAAAAAAAATATGCAGGGGTGAAATGAGGAGAAATTTAACACACACGTGGGTGCATGATAGTGAATTGTAGGCGTGTTGTAGTGATTTTTTTCCCTCCTGCAGCTGTACTTTTTTTCCTCCCACATACTTTGGAAACTATCTTCTTTGAGCACGAAGGTCAGCTGATGTTAAAAGCATGGATATTTTTACCAAGTTAAAAAAAATACTAGTAACAATAATAAAACCAAACATGTAATCGGTGTGAAAGGTTGAGCAGTTCCAAATGACGTGTCAAGGTGACGGAACGGGATGAATGGGAGCATGCACACAAATGTGAGAATTAACTGAAAGTAGGTAAGAATCTAGACCAGGGTTGGGCGAACTTTTCGGCCCAGGGGCCACATTGATTATAAATGTTTACAGCCAAATCTCGATGTTTTCCTTGATGCTAATCAAATGAGTTTAGAATTTACCCTATTGGTATTGGGACTTGCATGAACTGTAGTGGATAATAAGGCCATTTGTTGAGCTGATCTCTTCTTTTGCCCTTTTTGGGTAACCGGGAAACTGCTCAATTTTCCTTGTTTTGAGGACTTGCTTAAAAGAACACTTCTTTCTGACTGTTCTTGAAATGTATGACTTGTTTATGCCTTGTGTGTTTCATTTATTGATCGGAACACTTCAAGCCTGTGGCCATGTTCCAACAGAATGCAATGAAGACACACGATTGTCTTACATCAGGGCACAGTTTTTGAAATTTGGAAATTACTTGCTTTAGAAAGGGATAAACATCTAAATATAATCTCATGTCTCACTCTCCCTGGAAGGGTTTAACTCAAGCGACAGACCTAAAAAAAAAAATCCTCCTGTCTCGTGTAATCTGTGATAATCAACAATAATGCTTTGCCCCATTGTGCACATGCACGCACACACGTACACATAGTGCCCGATGCTTTATAACAAGCAAACTCCTCCTTTTCCTGTCCCTGCTACCAAGTCTATCGCCAATTGTTTGTGCGCTTTGTTTTGCCTCACCTTTCTAGCCTTGTATAAATTCTTTCGCTTTTCCCTCTTTGACCTTCCCTGCAACCTCCCCCCCTGTAGGACTGACTTGGAAGTTGGCTTTTTGCCTCTTGAGATGTGCCGGGAGGAAACAGTGAGCACGAGTTCATGCTGATGAAATTGATCTGCTCAGGTAAGAAAATGCGCCGTTTCTTTACTCCGTTGGAATTGTAGTGTAGGTTCAGCTTGGTGGTATTGGATTGGATTGAATGCTTTTATTGTCAATTGCAAGTATAATTAAGAGCCTTTCTTGTTCAAATGGACTGCATGTGTGTTTCTGTCAATGGGACTGAAACGTGAGCAGCTAATCAGTTAAATGTTTTGCTGTTATGCATGACAGGTGTACACATTATAAATAGTGCATGTCTTATGAAGTGCTTTGATGAGAGGCAAATAGTAATATCTCATTAGAGACGGATAACATAGAATGCAACAAAAAGGTTTGGAAAGTTAAAATGGAATGAAGTAGAAAAGGTGTGATTTTAGAAATACTTATAATTGATTATTATTCATGAAATACACACGACTGAGGGATAATATTTTAAATGATGTGTATTTAAAAAAAAACTGTTGTTAATGCTTTGAAAATTTACAGTAAACTCTTTTGTCACTATTCTGGTATAACTAAATTGTAATGATTATAAACAGACATTCATTCATTTTCTATACTGCACTTCCTCTTAAGGCATGGGGGCAAAAGGCAGACTACACCCCAGACTGGTCGCCACCCGTATTGTACATAGAGAGCCAGATAGGAATAATAATCGGACATAGGCTTTGTCATCATCATTGACTCGACAAAAGCCTAATTGGGGGCTAACAGGGGGCGGTGGGGTGCTGGAGCCTATCCCAGCTAACTATGGGCAACAGGCGGGTGAAACCCTGACTTGGTGGCCAGCCAATCACAGTGCACAAGGAGATGGGCAACCATTCCTGTTCACACTCATTCCTAGGGGCAATTTAGAGTGTTAAACTAGCTTACCCTGCATGTTTTTGGGGACATGGAAGGAAACTGTAGTACCTGGACAAAACCCATACAAAACCCACACACAACCCCGGAACTATGAGGCCGACACGCTAACCGCTCGGCTGCCGGGCCATGTGTACGTAACGTATTATTAAACTCAGTGAATTCTCTTGAATTGAATCAAATTCTGGTTTCATAGTCCAAATTATTATAATGTTTCACTGCTGACGTTTATTGGCCATTTGATGCAGATTATAAAGAATAGTCTTTGGAGCATTGTTTGTATAAGAGAGCTTAAAGCTATGGGTTGTTTGAAACAGATAGATATTCACTTTTTTAACGTTTAGTTTGACAGTAAACATTTATTCGGAGTGACACAGTGATCCTTAAAAAAAGATTTTTGGGGGGCGTTGAGAGGAGGCACCAGCAAAATATGATGCTTACTTTCCACGAGAACACAGTTTAGTGGCTATCTTGTCTTTATTTTTATCCCGATAAGAGGTTGAGCTTTTAAACCCCAGAGAACAGAAGCTGGTATTTATAGACACCTCAATAAAAGATGAATCTTTCGCTTACGCAACTCATCCTGACCACAGCGGAGGAGTCCAAGAGACGGACGGACATGTGCCAGCTTCCCTTCGTGCCCTTTAAATCGCTTTCGCTTGCTACCTTATCCTCCTTGCCTTCCTTCCCTGATGTATTATTCACATTCCCAACTGACTCTTTATGTGGCCCTCCTCTTCCCTGTCCCCCCTGTCTCCTGTCCCCAGCACCTGGGGCGTGATCCCCCAGAGAAAGTCGTGCCAAGAGACAGATAAAAAGCTCAGGGATGGCTTGCTAGCCGGAGATAAGGCACTGGCCAGGTTTGATATTTTGCGGACTGATGCTTTGTGGTGGGAGTGCAATGTGTTTACACCACTTCACAGTATTTAATGACAATGTCATGCAGCAACATCTCTGTATGCCAAAGATTACATTGACATTATTTGTACAGGGGGTTGTAGCTGACTTAGTTTCTGTTAGATTCAGGGTTTTCCAATCTTTACTGATCCAAAGCATTAGAACCGGGGTGTCAAATATAGATCGGTACCGATATTTGGAAAATGTAGGTACTGTAATCGGGTTAGGGCAGGGGTGGGCAAAATTTTGGGCCCGGGGGCCACATTGACTTTAAAGATTTGACAGATGGGCCGGGTCAGCACAAGATACGATACATATAAAAAACTGCATCCGTTAACAGGACATATGAAACATAAACAGAAAAAAAGGAGTCAAGTATTAACATACTCATCACTCCTCATTAAAGTAAAAAGTATAGTAGAAAGTACAAAGTAAAGTAAAAAGGAATGTATTAAGAAATATTAAAATGTAATTTTAAAAAAGATAGAGGGGCTGTAAAAGAACATATTTTCACACACCCACGTAGATAACATAGGGCACAGGTAAAAGTATAAAATGCAGTATAAAGTGTACGGCTTTCGGCCCTTGTAGAACGGGCTATTGCTGTCATCTGGCGGACAAACACGTGATACATCTCCCATTATAACGGCCACATGGGGATTTATTTCAATGGTGCAGGACACATTTTTCATATGCTTTATTTATTTTAAGACATTAAGACATCTTTCATACAAAATTGGGACACTAATTTTAAGGGGTTTAGTTAGTAGTTGTGTGAGGACCGTGGAATGAGGGTATTTACATATAAAGTATACCTCTACTTACGTGAGAAAATTAGGAACCAATTAATTCCGTAAGTAGAAGTATGACTGTATATTTCTAAATAAATATATGGGTGGAATACATCGTTTTCACTTAGTGACTTCTTTAGTATATTCCTATGCCTGCTGAGTTTGGGCGAAAAACAGAGTAAACCCTAGATTTTTTGCTAGTCAGTTGTAGTGCACACAGAGACAGACATCTATCACCAACATACACATTACCTAGAAAATGTGTGTTGGTGCTATCAGTGGCAAGATGATAAAAGCTGAAGCTATTCTGCATACGGTGGTTGTGGGTGTGCACAGCTCTGATGCGGGCAGATCTGAAATGGAATCTGCGTGTTTTCCCCCTGGCTGCACACATCATTTAACCATCATTGCCGCGCCACTATGCCTCGCCTCCAGCCAGCTATCAATCACTGCATCACTCCGCTTTATGGAAATGGACGCAGAGAAAAAATGCTTTCAACAGATTTTTTTTTTCGGCTGAATGTGACCATCTGAGACTCTATAGGGTGGTTTGGTTTACATGTATCTAAATAGATTCTGAATAGTGAAGCAGTTGCTAGTTAATCTAGTTAATCCCACCAGCCTTGACAATTAAATAGTGCAGCAGGTGGTCAAGATGGGTGCTGTAGACTGTTTGACCCAGTACAACAAAAACAAAGTAATTAATTTATTTTGTGTATATATATATATATATATATATATATATATATATATATATATATATATATATATATATATATATATATATATATATATATATATATATATATATATATATATATATATATATATATATATATATATATATATATATATATATATATATATATATATATATATATATATATATATATATATATATATATATATATATATATATATATATATATATATATATATATATATATATATATATATATATATATATATATATATATATATATATGTAATTATTTTTTTTAACCTCTTTATTTCTTGTGGATGTTTCAAATTGATGAGCTATGCACCACTGATCAAATGAGACATTTTGTATTGCCATGTAATTGTTTCATTGATACAGCCAGCAACTGTGCAGCATTTAAATTTAATTGAATTGAATACCAAATTTATACAAGTATAATGTAGTATGTATTCTACAAAAAGGTAGTGACAGCAGGAAAAAAAATATCATAACATCTTTCCTCACTCGGGAGGAGGACCCCAAGATACTTAAATTCCTACACTTGGGGAATGACCTCATTCCTTAACCAGAGATGGCATGTCAACTTTTTCCGACTGAGGACCATGGTCTCAGATTTGGAAGTGCGGATTCTCATACTTGACTTGATTCAATGCGGAATAAATCTTCAACTTCTGACAATACCAATTATTCTATATAAGCAGATGGTGCATCTTTACGCAGGAAGGCACGTGTCTGTACTCCAGATAACATGATAGGAGAAGGTAGAAAAAATTGGGAAAAACAGGAGGGCTAAAATGATTACAAATCGTCAATAAGTTAGCAGGAATGAAAGGAAAAACATAGGCAAGGGGAGACATGGTGGCAGGCTTGGGACAAATAATTCAGCAATCATGTGACCTTAAATTGAGAGCAGGAATCATTTGTTTAGAAAATCGCAATAAGTACAGCAAAAATGTCCAATATCTGGCATGTTTTGATGTGAAACTAAAAACCTCGGGGCAGTATACCATTCTGGTCTGTAAGAGACACCTTCATTTATTTGACTTGCATTTTTCAGTGTAGCCAATTACTACATACTACATACTACATATTTCCTGCTCTGAGCTTTTTATCATTCTCTCCACGTTTCTCTGGATTTCTTTGCATCCCTGTTAAATATGTTTTCATGTCGCATATAAAGCCCATACACGTTATGTTTATAATCCTTGTGAACATTTACAATGCCATTAGGATTAGTGATCTAGAGTCATTTTCACTCTTGTTGATCTGTGCCATTTTGTTCAATTCTTCCCAAAAATGGCTTCTGGCGTATTTTCCTGGCCCACAACACTACTATTGTTCACATCATGCTCCTACATGAAAACATGTCTTGTGTCCAGTTAGTACGTGATCTAAAAGGGCATCAGGGAAGAATGGTTGCGCTTTCAAGGGTACACAATCAAAGTGAGGTGACTTGGAACGCTTGAAAAATAAATGGGAGAAGGAAGGGCAAGTAAAGGGTAAATGTCAATTTAGGGTAAGACTGATCAGCTGTTGACAGCATTGTTGTTGTACGTCACTGTATTGTGCGTTTGTGTTGGATGGACAGTTGTTAGGGGGCTGCGTTAACACAATTAAGCGCAGTCTCTTCCCTTCTCTATTTGATCATGTCCACTTCCACTTTCTGGACGTTATTGCCCACACAAAAAGGGAAGAATAAAAAAATAATTAACAACTAACTGTTGTCAATTGGGATAGGCTCCAGTGTTCCCGCAACCCTAGTGAGGATAAGCAGTTTGGAAAATGAATGAAGGAAATTTACTGTAGAAATAAGGTTTCCTGGCATCATGTTTTGACTGACTGACTGTTTCTAATCACTTTCGCTTTCTTCCCCCTAACAATTGATAATAAGATCATGTTTTTCCCCTTTCCCCCCACCTGGCACAAATTCAACTTGCTCACCTATTTCAGTTGTGATGTATCCCCTGCGGTTCTGAAAATGAATGAATAATAAAAAAATGTGAGCCACCTGATGGTGTAGTGGTTCACATAGCTGACTGGATAGATTCCTGATCAGTAAGCGGTGTGTTTTTGTGACTGTTAATGGTTGTCGGTTCCCGTGTGTGCCCCTCAACTGACGGGGTGCAGTGATAATTAAATTCCAGGCTTCTCCAACTCAAAATAGATTTGACGTCTATCACCGTTAATGGCAACCAGTATGTTAATATCAGCTTTGAGGTTCTTCATTACAAGCCACCACTTGTTCATTTAACTAATGATGAACCGTAATAAGGTAGAGCAGCTGTTTTTCATAAGGTGAGAAAGAAACACGGCGGGTGTTTTTTCACTTGTGAGAGAAGTGAGATTTCCCCACCATGCGACCAACCCACTCATAAAAAAATAAATCCCAAGTCATCAGGCGGTCTTGGCGTTAGCCAATGTTTGTTGGCACATCTTGTTAGGATGGTAAAAACAACATCTTCTCCATTGATAATGTTCTTTAGCAACCAATTGGTGGATCTGGCTTCAATTCCCAGGAGCACTACATGTTTAAGGATCCATCAACATGTTTTGATTTATAGACAACAATCCCAGTAGTGTTTAGACTGGGAGTGTGCAAACCTTTTTTCTCCGAGATCTAGTTTTTAAGGAGGCAGCCCCACGCAATCTAGCTTTTTTTCTGGCCCACCGACAAAGCTCAGCAGTTATGCATATTGACTACAAGCAGGTGGGATTGGCGAAGCAATAGAATCAAAAGATAAATGTTGCACTATTAAAAAATGGTCTTTTGAAAAATGTTTTTTAACAAATAAAAGATTGAATTTACACAGTTGAAGAAATGCAATCACTCGTCTATTAGGATCCTGCAGCTGTTTCTGGCCACCATAAAAAAATTCAACTCTCTACGTCGCACAGTTCAGACTATTGTAGCAAGAGAATCTTAACATTCACACACACACACACACACACACACACACACACACACACACACACACACACACACACACACACACACACACACACACACACACACACACACACACACACACACACAAACACACACACACACACATGAGTGTGCATGATTAGCCGTCCCCTTGTGCCGTCGTTGGCTGGCCACCAATTCTGGGTCTCACCTGCCTCTGGGATGGAGTCAACTGGGATAGGCTCCAGCACCCCCACGACCCTAATGAAGATCAAGTGGCTCAGAAAATGATATGAGATGAGATGAGAAAATGAATGAAAGAATCATTTTTAATTTATGATGTTAGATTAACTGATAGTTGTGTCAAAAGAGCTTGACACTGTTGTTTTTAGAGATTGGGCCTTCCTCCCTCGCATCGAGTAGAAGCTGCTCATAACTCGGAATGACAAAGTGTCGCAGCGAATGCCAACATCCCATTTGACGCTCGTCTATAATACATGTGGCGAATGCGAGAAGCCTCACAGAGTGTGCAGTTATGTATATTGCTATACCATTCAGAACAGCTGACACCAAAAAATAACTGACTACCTTTTCTGCATGCAGACAGTCCCAAATGTGGTGAAATTAATGCAGATTAGACACATCACGACTCAAGGGAATTAGCTGCCATTGACTGCGACAGACGTCCAATCCATTTGAACTGGGATAGCAATCATGGCAGCAAATGAGTTAAAAGTTGTACGGTTACGATCTGATTTCCTAGCACACCGTGTTGTTTTCTCCCTAGTGTCTCAACTCACGCGCGGCTAATTTAGTTGTTTGTCTTGGTGTTGAATTCACAGCAGAGGAAGGAAATGTTCTCTCATTGCAAAGCGTTCCTGAGACATTACTTGCCAAGACTCCAGACGAGTGTCGAGGCATCTTTGTCTCCTTTTTCTCTGCTAACATCTAGTTAGTTCTCATCATCATCATCCTCGTCATGAGCTCGGGTTTGATTGTATTTTTAAAATGATGGCTAGGCACATAATGTGCCCTACGGTTGGCTGGCAACCAATTCAGGTTGTCCCCTAGCTGCTTCCCGTGGTTGGCTGGGATAGGCTCTAGCACCTCCCCCAACCACAAGGAGATGGACAACCATGCACACTCACGCCCAAACCTAGGGGCAATATAGAGTGTCCATTCAGCCTACCATGCATGACTTTGGAATTTTGGAGGAAACCGGTAGACCCGGAAGAAACCCACGCAAGCCCGGGGAGAACATGCAAACTCCACACAGATGGACATGACCTAGATCCCAACCCAGGACCCCAAAGCTCTGAGGCTGTCGCCCTAAACACCCACTCCACCGGGCCGCCTCATGAATGAACCTACTATTTATGTAATGATGAAAACAAATACATTACAGGTCAATTTTCATTTAATCGTATATGCAAAAGGCTTATCATGGTTAAAGGACTTATACAAAAAGGAAACAACTATCAAATTAATTGACAAGAATTTTTGGTTAACCATTTCCATACTTTACATCTAAAAAAAAAAGCGCTAGTTTCTCTTAGTGTGAAATAGTCATTTTTTAAGATTATTAACTGCTACTACTTTAACAAATTATATAAGGAAAAACAGACATTCCTTTTCTTTTTTAAAATTCTTTTGAGTTTATTATTTAAAAATAAATATTTATATTTTCAATTCATTCATTGTTTTCAATTGTGATTATAAAAAATAAATTAATAATTAATAGTCGGTAGACAAAAGGCGCAGCTGTATACAATAGACGTTATATTCAAATTCTATATATCTCATTTTTTGAACCGCTTTATCCTCACTGAGGGTGTTGAAGCCTATCAAAGGTGACTTCGGGCCAGAGGCGAGACACTGGAGAGTTGGCTGGGGTAGGCCCCAGCACCCCCCGCAACCCCAATGAGGATAAAACGGTTCAGAAAATGAATGAATGAATGCTGCTGTTACCCCCTCACTCATGAGAAATTGTAAATTTCCTGGGTTTAACACATCAAACGTGGAATTCTATACTTTCCCCTTTTCATCTGCAATATACGCAAACTTGAATTAAGCAGCATTTCACTCTGAACGCGGAATACGGCAGTTAGAAGCATAACACATCACTTGCTCTATTAATATGAGAACATGTTGAACCATGTGCTACAAATATCAACATTTAGCACCAAGCCTCCCCAAGGAGAGAGTGATGGGACGCCAAGGAAGATGAAGACAGCAAAGTTAAACAGCATTGGGGGATACGGGCGTGTATTTTGTGTGTGCGCAGTGTGCAAAGTGAAGCTCTAATGATCTGTCACACACTGAAGTAGAGTAAGTCCCCGGGGGAAGGATGATGCTTGGAAAGATGCTGGAAGAGGAACGGGGAGAAAAGGGAGTTTGTAGTCAGTGCAATAGTGTGTGTGTGTGTGTGTGTGTGTGTGTGTGTGTGTGTGTGTGTGTGTGTGTGTGTGTGTGTGTGTGTGTGTGTGTGTGTGTGTGTGTGTGTGTGTGTGTGTGTGTGTGTGTGTGTGTGTGTGTGTGTGTGTGTGTGTGTGTGTGTGTGTGTGTGTGTGTGTGTGTGAATAAAGCTGTTACATAACGTGACATCCCTCTACTGCACTGGCTTTTTCTTGCTCTTCGCACCACGCCGCTTGGCACGCAGCTTTGGGTGCCACGTTGCTCGCACTGCAGGATTTTAACCCTAGATGCAGACTCAAATATTCAGATCTAGGTCTGGGGGAATTTAGACACATTTTACTGTTCTTCTGGGACATATTCAATTGATCAAAAATGGCAGAAATACAAACTGAAAAAAAATTGGAAAGATAGCAAAGAGTCCCATAATAGGAAGGTTTAATGCTTTTAATGCCATGAATTACTGTCTATCTCTTGCATTAGCACGAAACAAAATCCCTTTGGGGTGTGCAAAAACAATGCAGAATATCTTAGATTGTGCAATATTTTAGAATTTAACTTGCCCGGATGTGACTTTTTATATTTTTATATTACTTATTGATGATTTTACTGGGAAAACATAATTTGTGGAGCAGCACCACCAATTTTGTTATACGTAGCTGTGTATAATGACAATACAGGCTTTTGATTGATTTGATTTGATTTATTGCCAGATAACTCCACCCAGAACACCAGTTTACTAAAATACTAAAGAGGAAAAAGTTGATATTCTCTTTTTACAGGTTTTTAAATTATCACAGACAGGAGATAACGTTGCGCAATTCAAGAGAAAAATGAAAGCCATAATCACTAATTAAGCGCAAGTGCAATCATTTATAAGGTGAGCAATTGGCCGGGGTTGACAGGTATGAGGACTACAGTCTTTGATTGTATAATACAATGAATAAAAAACCTTGTAAATACTACTTTTTGGGTCAAATCACCAAGTCTCAGAGCTTAGAATGAGCTTAGATTTTCACCAGCCTAATATGCACACACGATAATCACCTGAGATCCCTAGTGGTGTTGACTACTAAACCGACAACAGCCTTTCCATATTTGATTCTGCATTATACTTAAACAGCTTTTTTTTGTTTTAAATCTCCAGTGAGCTCGAACCAGAGCCATGGGGAGTACCCAGACTGCAGAAGTGAGCATGAGTTTGGGAGTGAGGCGTCTCTCTTGGTGTCTCCACTGGTGGTGGCGGGCATTGTCATAGGCTTGGTGCTCTTTCTCTCCTGCGTCACCATCATTGTGGGAAGCCTGCGCAAAGACAGCCGCTTGAGGAACCCCAACCTAAGAGCCAGTTACGGTCTGTATTCACTAAAGTTGCATTTCAAATTGAAACTTGGATTTTGGATTTTAAAACCCCCAGAATATGTCAGTACGTCAGTACAGTAATACCTCAATTATCGCGTCTTCACTTATTGCGAATTGACTACTTTGCGATTTTTCCGCTATAAATTTGTTTGAAAAAAAAAAAAAAATTATGTTCAGAAAAATGTGAAAATCCACACTAAAACTTGTAAACGGAAGTTACTCTTGCTACTAGGAATTAGCACTGAAGAAAACAACAGTTATAATAAGGGAGACCCTACTTTGCGATTTTTTGATTATCACGGCCATGTCTGGTCTACATTAACCGCGATATTCGAGGCTTTACTGTACATACTGTGATGATTAACGAGAGTGGAATATTTGCGGTATAAAATCCAGAAGTATTTTGTGTTGACATGGGAATAAGCAGTTTTTACCAACGTATTTTTTAAGAATAAAAAACATACTAAGTCAAAAGAAGGGGAAAATAAGGCTCCTGAAAATGGAAGACTAATTAGCATCTAATTGCATCATTGTATCTTTTCAGACACTTTGTTTTAATGAATTTGTTAAAACTGCAGGTCTGGTATCATTTCAATGTCATTTTTTCTAGTTTTAAGACCCTTAAGGAGGTTTGCACACTTAAACCAAAAACAAACAAAATATTGTACCCCTGACCTAAAACCTCTCAAAATCCAACGCTGTCTTGAAACTCTATCTTTCAAACTTGACCTTATATTGAAAGCTTTAATTATTATTGCAGGTCCAGATGGTTACTCCTTTGGTGGTTCTGTGGGAGAACTGAGGTCAAGCTGCTTTGAAGACTTTCCACCTGGTTTGGACTTTGACTCTTACAGTCTATCACATGTCAGCCACCTGTACCCTGACTCGCCACCACGGTTAGCAGCATTTTCTCAGATTTCTTCTGTCATATTTTTGTATACTACTCCTTCTGCCATTTCCATCAACTATCAATGTGTCCTTCTTCACTGACTGGCCTCCTTCCTGCGTGTTCATTTATGAGAATGTGATCCTTCCGCTTTTGCTGCCCTTTGGACGCGTCTGCGTAGCTTTAAAAAGGCCACGTCACAGTGTGTTTGAGCTAAATGTCAACTGGTTTAATTGGCAACTTTAATAATTCAAATACACCAGTCAACCTGCTGTGTAGGGATTTGTGTGTGAGGTCCGAAAGGCGATGAAGGATGTGAATAAAGCTACAGGAAAAGAAACAGAGGGAAGCAGATGGAATAAAAAGGAAATGGAGGAGTCACTGAACAGGAACTGTGTATATGCTGCATGTATTTGTGTGTGTGGGGGTGGGTGTGTATGTTTGTGCCACAGATGGTTGACAGAAACAGCTCACCTACTGAGAAAGTCAATGTTACACTTCTGACACACACGCCATATGTTGAATGGTAAAGGCACATCCAAAATGGCAACAAATGCACGCCTCCCGCCGTTATAATGAAGTACATTTATACAACAATCCCTCATTTTTGCAGTTAATGGAGACTAGAAGGCTCCACCTCAAAAAGCAAAAAAACTTCAAGTAAGATTTGCCCTACACCCCCAGAAAAAAATATAATCCAATCATATTTACATGTATTACATATACACTGTCAGGGTGTGACTGCGAAAATGAGTGTTTTTATCTTTCATTAAGAAGCGATTGGCTGGCAACCAATTCAGGCTGTCTCCCACCTGCTGCCTGTGGTTGGCTGGGATAGACTCCAGCACCCCCTGTGACCCTTGTGAGAATTAGCGGTATGGAAGATGAATGAATGCATAGTACACGGTATGCTTTACACATACTGTACAGTGCAATATTTAAATATTTCATTCATTTTCTGTATTAGTTATCCTCTCAAGCGTTCCCTGTTTACACTTTATTAAGGTTAATATAGTGATAACGTTAACAGTACATATGAAACATAAACAGAAAAAAGGACTAAAGTATTAACATACTCATCATTAAAGTAAAAAGTACAAAGTAAAGTAAAAAGGAATGTATTAAGAAATATCAAAATGTAATTTTAAAAAAAAGCTAGGGAGCTGTAAAACACGAAAAACAAATAAGAGTGGACAGAGCTACGGCGCCATCTTGGAAAAAAAAATTCAGGTTACGATATCTTTTTTTACATGAAAAAGATCCAAATTAGGAAATCCCCCAAAAAGTAAATGCATTTCCTTATCCGTTATTTTATTTCAATAGGATTTTTCATGGTTTATTTGCTCTCAGCTCATTTCCTGAACCGCATTATCCTCATTAGGGTCACGAGGGTGCTGGAGCCTGACTTCGAGGCAGAGGTGGGGGACACCCTGAATCGGTGGCCAACCGATCGCAGGGCACAAGGAAATAGACAACCATGCACACTCACACCCAAACCCAGGGTGTCCAATCAGCCTACCATGCATGTTCTTGGAATGCGGGAGGAAACCGGAGTATCCGGAGAAAACCCACACAGGAGAACATGCAAACTCTACACAGGTGGACGTGACCTGCATTTGAACCGAGAGCCATGAGGCCGACGTGCTAACCACCCGTACCACCAGTCCGCCCTGGCGTATTTGCTACCGAGCACAAAGCCGCGTACACCAAGTTAATAAACACAGTTGTGTCGCTCGGTCAAAAACTTCCATTCGCACTTCACGAAAGTGCCTTCCTTTCAGTGTGGGTGGTGTGGTCACTCGGGGTAATCCGAGTCGACACTGCTGAGATTTGAAGTATTCTGCCACAATGGATAAGAAACCCCCTAGCAAATTTGCACCTCAACCCATATACATCACCATCTTTCAAAACACATTAAAGGAAAAAAATCGTGTCAAGGTTGTTGTCACAACTTTTTTTTCAGTGTTATAACACCTTAGATCAGGGGTCTCAAATTAATCCTCCAAGGGCTGAAGTTGGTTCAGGTTTTCACTCAAACTGAAGAAGAGGAAACCTTTTCCAAGTGTAATCAGTTTATTGCAAATTCTACTTATTTTAGAAGACATCTTATTGTTTAAACTGGCACTATCGGATCTGTTAGAATAGGGGTCGGGAACCTTTTTGATGGAAGAGCCATAAACAATTCATATTTTTTAAATGTTAATCCTTGAGCGCCATGCTCTGAATTTAAAAGTCAACATACATGAAAATGTGTGCCTTTTTTAGTCACTTCACCACTTTTAATATACAAAAAGTCTTTGAAATCTTTTGACAACATTGTTACATTGTTGCTTATCAATGAGTATCAATGGAAAAATCCACGCAAAAGAGTGTAATGAAAATAAATGCTTATAAAGGCGCTGGGGGTAGTGTCAATGCCGTAATACCAATGTAACACTCCTATTCCTGTGCTTTCTCACCATCAGTTTCCATAGTTTACATCACAGGATAGTGGAGAGCCATATACACCCATCAAAAGAGCCATATGTGGCTCCAGAGCCATAGGTTCCCTACCCCTGAGTTAGAACAAAGACTAATACCCACTGAGGCCGGTTTCGGAATCGGTTTGAGACCCCACTTTAAACCAATCATGTTCTCCAGACCACATTCTAATGACATTTGCTTGGTCTCAGTCTCGGACTAGCTGAATAGATCGATTATTTTCTTACAAGAAAACGAATTTCTCACAAAATTCCTTTTTTTCTGTCATCTCCACAGCTACGATGAATGCGTGGGACCAGGTTGTACTCATATTTACATACCCACAGATGACCCCCCACCTTACTCACTGTGGGACCCTTGTCTGGACGACACAGAAGGAGATGAGGAAAGTCCCGGGACAGCCAGTGCCGCTTTGCCACCCTTGGAGCATCAACATGTCACATCCATCTCTTTCCCTTCGGAGGCAGCACCACCTTACCAGGCGGTGGTGGGCGAACAGGGGCACCCCCTGCCTCTCGTACCATGTGACCTTACGAAGCACCAATCCGATAGGGACGTCCAAAGCAATAGGAGACAGTCGGCCATCAGCCAGAACTCATAGGACAAGTCTTTCTGACCTTTCATCAAACGTAAACCATTTTTGGACTAAAACTCAACAAAGAGCGAACACCTTTCTTCAGGAAGTTTATGGACTCAACAAACTCTCCCTCTGGAACTTGGATTGGACCCATAGACTCTCCGACATGTTGCGGTAACACCACCGTGCGATTCAAAATTTTCCTGGACTATTGAAAAATAAGAGAAAGTCTTTTTAAGTTGAACTTATTATACAAGCACATAGAGTACAACACTCATTTTCTCACTAATACCATGGCTAAACCTCATTCAAAATCAACATATTGTGGCGTTTTGAGAACTGGAGGAGTACGAACTATGATTTCAACCATCTGAGACATAAAATGCACAATCATCCCAAGAAACTATGATTGTTGTCACAAAAAGAGAGAGAAGCAACTTGGTTGAAACTACCAGTAATGCCCTTGTGCTACATTTATGATGAGCAAATTTACTTCTAAAGTCACCCATGATGAAATTCACGCTAATTTAAAATATTGTTTTTGCAGTATTCATTAACTTCAGGGCAAAATAAATAATAAGAAAATTGCATTTGGCTATACCCTGCTTATTGCCTGTTATTGGCTGGGATTCATGTGAGGAAAAATGGCTGAAAAATTGATCACTCCAGCAGAGTATAATTGGATTGGATTGGATAACTTTATTCATCCCGTATTCGGGAAATTAAAGTTGTCAAACAGAACACAATGCCCCTGCGACAATTTCAAAATAAAGTAACAAATATACAAGAAATGTATTTACACTTTGGTGGATTTTGTAACTTGGATGTAGTTTTTCAACAAGATGATTTGCTCAATTTTCTTCAACAAAACATGTCTCTTGTACTTTATTTGTTTAATCTTGTGTATTTTTTTTAATTCATGGAGTTTTTTATGCTTTCAATTGGTTAATTGACAAATGAAACCATACATTTTCTTAATCTTTACATTGATAGCAGCCCTTTGAAAATTGTGTTTAAGTTTAACTTTTGAAACGTTGGAATAGATCACCTGAAATATAAAGCCATATTGTTTTATATTCTAATGGTGGATAGAAATATGTGCATTTTAACGAGTTTTTAAAATAGTAACCGTAATATTTATATCATTATTATTACATGAAAATGATACTCATAAGGAGTACTCTACTATTAACTGAATTTCTACATAGATTATTTGATTACTTTTAACAAATTGTCAGGTTTTGAACCCTGATTGATCGTAATTGACTGGCTCCATCTAGAGTTGACACTGAGAAGTGCAATAATATGTAAGCTTAATTTAAGCTTCTTCTACGGACCATATTCAATATTTTCATAATTTGCTGCAGCCAATAAAAATCGCCTGGAGGCCACCAGTTGTCAGGTTGGCTGTAATTTGAACACCACCAATTTAGATTAAGTAGTGTTTTTTTTTGTGAGTGACAGTTAATAATTTTCACCTTTAATAAAGCTCATTTAATAATACCATTATGCGATTTTGTTAGCAACACAGGTAACGAATAGTGAATAAACCATGCTCATAACTGGAAGGCACATACAGCAATCCCACGAATATCGCGGTTAATGTAGACCAGACATGGAAGCGATGACGAAAAAATACAAATTATGGTCACCCCTATTATAACTGCCTTTTTCAGTGCTTGTTCTAGCAGCAAAAGTGACTTCAACTTATGAGTTTCAGCGTGGATTTTCACATTTTCATGAACTTTTTTAAAATAATAATGAAATGTAATGATTGATAGCAGAAAAAATCGCAATAAGTGAAGTCGTGATAATCGAGGGACCACTGTACTAACACTAAATCTACATTGCTCTCAATCACTGTACATGGCAACAGTCAGGAAGGAGAAATTAAGGATTTTCTGATTTGGACTCAAGTACGGGGAGCACAAATGCAGCACAGTATGATGATGGTGACTCCAAAATATATTTTTTACTCAACTTAAAGAGTTGTTTATTACTTCCACTGTCTTCTTTCTCAATTTACAGCACAATAAGATAGTTTTCGCTAACTAGGTCTTCATCAAGACAAAATCGTAACCTTGGCGTTAGTCGTGTCTTGTGTCCCGCCGTGAATCATGTCCACGCGAGGGCGGCGATAATGGCGTATAGACCAAACCATCTGAAGTGACAAATTCTGAGATCACTTCTTGTGTACTCCAACTTTTCAGGGTTCAGAGGAGATATTCTCCTAAGCGCTCTCTAATATTCTATACTGGACTAATAATATACTAAGTGTGTATAGCCCCAATGCCGAAAAAAAATTCAAAATGTTGCCCAATTTTGGTCAAAAATGTGATAGCATTTTGGTAACAAATTCATACTTTATAAAGAATAAATCTTAGAATGTTATGAAGATATGTATATTCAAGATAAAAATAGCATATTTTAAACTGATTTGTGCCATATGATTTCATGTCTACTTCAAATAATTTGTTTTATTGACATTGGCGCTAATGAAGTGGAAGCAAGTTATTCAAAAATGTCAAATTGTTGCCCGATTTTGGTCAAAAAGGTGATGGCATTTTGTAACAAATTCATAAGTTATACAGAACAAATCTTAGAATGTTATGAAGATATATTTAAGAAAAAATAGCATATTTAAAATTGATTTGTGCCACATGATTTCATGTCTACTTCAAATAATTAATTTTTATTGACATTGACGCTAATGAAGTGGAAACAAGTTTTGTGGGTCTCTTTGTTTCATTTGCAAGGTTGTTGTCAAAAACTTGGCGGTATGCACTGTAGTACTTAGAAAGGTAAATGTCACTTTATTTTCCCATGGAGTCACAGTTTCTTTTTCTGTCTCATTATTTGGCCTTTTTGAAGAAGCACTTCTTTTATACTAATTTGAGGGCTTCTTTGGTGTACATTACAGACAGAGCACATTTTTTACATTTTGATTAAAATTCATTTAATCAATGTTTATCATCTCTCAGTCACAAAATCAAATTTTTCCTTGGATCGGGACGTGTGACGAACAGCATTGAAACATTTGTAATTATTTGGAAATATGTCAACAAATGGTCAAATTTCGTGTTATCAAGTACTCTTTTTTTATTTATTTTTTTTACCAGATTTAACGGAAGCCTAGCGGGAAAATGTAGCAATCTTTTGCTCTAACAAAGTGAAAGACAGACTTAGTACAGTAGATATCAATAGTACAGTTTCAATTATCAAATAATTGACAGAACCAGCCTAAGAAAGAGACATTTGTAGTAATCCCAGGAGTTTCTTATGGCCCTGATGCTAATGCAAATATGTATCCAATTGTCGATGAGATGAGATTAATATTTGAAACAAGAAAAGCAGGAAAAATAATACTTGTGTACTGTTCAACTGGAGACACTAACTACTGTAGACAAGAACAACTTCAACGTGTAAAATTTCTGACTTTAGCAGCTATTCTTCCATCTTATTGGCTATATATCAGAATTTTTAAGTGTTTGGTCCCAGTTTGATGTCAAAGTGTATTTGTGTGTCTAAAAAAAATGAATGTGCCTACTAGCCCTCGGACTGTTATCTTAAATACTGTAGCCATATAATGCTAATGTCAATGCAACAGCGCAGGGTTGTTAGTGTTTCATGTCTGTTTTTTTTGTTTGAATGACCTAGTTCTTCATTATCAAAGTTACTCTGTTTTGCTTTTACAACATAAATACAATTACAGGTTCTGTGTATTGTTCCTACTCATTTTCATTCAATAAAAAGACATTGATTTGTTTTAATCAATTCTGGTAACCCGTCAGATTTATTTGGCAGCAGTAAGTACCTTTCCAAGATATCTTGTTGGAAATTCTTTAAGAGTCCCTCAGCCAAGGTAGGAAAAAGTAAGCACGTTTATTACAAATATTATATATATAAATATATAACGTTCTCTACCATTAAAAGTTCTCCTTGTGTGCTCATGTCATTTCTTTGTATGTTGACATTGAAGGTTTACATTATTGGACAGTGAAATTTGCAGCTGGTAGACAGGTGATGTAACGCCGTCCAATCCCAATCGGAATGGCGAGGAAAACATACAATATGGCAGCGCTAGATTTGAACACAAGTCGGATTACTCCTTGCCTTCAACTCCTTACATATCTTGGAGCTATAAATGATTACTGTATTTTCACACATATAAGCCATATTTGGCACTCAAATCAATGAAGACTGAATCCAGGGTACGGCTTATATGCGCATAAATTAGACTTGACATGCACAAAACTGCAAAGTGACAAAGACAGCATATTAACTTCTTAATTTTTTTTCAAGATTTTCCCTTCAAAGTAACACATTTGTATTCCTATTAAATCCATGAATATGGAGGTGAACATTGTGAATCAATGAGCGTTTAATATGAGAGAAATTGTAAAATCCAACAATTTTAAGACAATTTTAATGGTACTGCTTACATGCAGAGGCGGCTTATATGCGACAAAATACAGTACGTGAATGCGCAATATGTCAAGTTTATTGTAATATGGAAATGCTGAAGGCTTTTATTCTCAGATGCTGGTAGAAATTTAACGTCAGTATCATCATATATGCAGAAAATGGGACATTAACACATTAGCGCTTTCAACAATAAATGTTTTTATTTGTTGTTTTACAGCAAAAAAAAAACTACTGTAAGCTGGTCATACTGGATATTCGGATCTGATTACAATTATCAAAGTAATGAAGCTGTACGAATTGACATATGTTAACTGAAACTAATTTATGTCAGTGGCCTATTTAGCACATATTAAAGCAAGAAACAAGAGCAGCATTTAGTTCCTCGGATTTTTTTAGTCAGAGCAGTTGATTATAATATAGTTGATTAATGGTAAAGCTTGCATTCTGAAATTCAAAATCCATGTTTAAATTTCTTTATCAGGTTGTACTGAGATACAAAATTAGAGTGATTCGCCTAGAAAATATAATTTAAAAAAGATAGAATTGGAGATTTTGAATAGAATTGGTTTAAAACCATCTCAGGGAGAGAACAGTCGTTTAAATGTTTTACCTTGTCACTCTGCTGTCGTCCTGTGGCCAGGCATTGCAATTACAAGCCCCAAAGCAATAAACGGACACACTACGGAAACTTTCAACTCCACCGATTTGAACACGTGTGACGAGGTATAATAAAAATCAGAGCGACGTCATCAGATTACAACAAAACAACAACCTCAAAACAGCGAGTTCCTGCGTACAAAGTCTAGCTGGATGTTACCTGATCCGTCGCCGTCATGGATCGCGTGTCGGCGAGTAATAGACACCAAACCTCCCCGGGGTCGTTTTGTCGCCCAACAGCACCGCAGCAAGTGGCCGCCTGCCTCATATCCCTTCGTAAATCCTCGCCTCATAACGGACCTGCTGTAACTTGTCAGCCGAAGACATGCGCTCCTTCGTCGGGCTCGCGACCACCGTGGCGACGGCCAGCGTCTACTTGTACCTGCTGTCCACTCACCTACCGCCGGCGGATGGGGACCATAAGCCGGCCTTGCCTGGGGAGCCAAAGCCGGAGCCCCATTACTACAAGTAACCTCCCATTTATTATTAATTGTGTAGCCTAACGAATATTGCCCATTTGACTTACGAGTTTCGTTCTATGACCAAGCACGTAACTCAAATTTCTTATATATAATTTTTCATGAACTAAATAAAACTCTTTTAATCCATTCCAGCCCATGAAATGACTACTATAAACGCTGACAGACTCTCAATCAATTTTCCATCATTCACACGACAATTAATTATCATTAATTTCATGGGACAAAAATAGAGGCGGCCCGATGAGTTAGTGGTTGGCGTGTCGTCGGCCTCACAGCTTTGGGGTCCTGGGCTCAAATCCAGGTTGGTCATGAGTTCTCCCAGGGCCTGTGTGGGTTTTCTCTGGGTACTCTGGATTCCTCCCACACTCCAAAAACATGCATAGTATGCCGATTGGACACTCTAAATTGCTCTGAGGTATGCGTGTGAGCGTGAATTGTTGTTTGTCTACTTGTGCCCTTCGATTGGCTGGCCACCAATTCAGCGGTTAAGAAAATTAAATGAGATGAGGGACATAAATAGACATGCAGAGAGGGTAGAAAAACACAGACGGGAATGCGACTTGTATGTAATTTAAGTCTCAGTGGACCTTGTTGAGCACCTGCTGTGCCTTATAACAACGTCACCTCCAATTGGTCGCAGGGGTCATCATGTGATTGGTCGCCCTGCGCGCACGCGACCCAAAAACCTGTTGATGGTTTCTGGTGTCATGGTGAACACTTATTTTGGCCCAATGTGTAATCTCCCTCGCGTAAACACTCATCTTGTCTCCTTGTTGGCTAGCAGATGGTCTTTCGTCGCCATTTCACAAATGCGTACCAACTACTCAAATATTTTAAGACCTTCCTTGATCATTTTTAGTTGCCTCCTTTAAAGTAATGGGATATAAATAGCTCGCTTTCCAAGACTGCTGGAGCTTGTGTTTCCCAATGGCAGCCAAACAAGAAATAAATCGTCATCTAATTTAAGATACTTGAACCTGACAAGTCAATTAAAGAAGATTTATTAATAAAAAAAAAAATTGAAACCCAACTTTGGCTTTTCCCATTAATGTGATTCATACCGACTATACATAGACAAGTATTTTGGTCCCCATAGCTACAATGAATAAAAGTTTGGGGTCACAAAGTATCTGGTTGGTGAAAAGGAGTGCACAATTTGGTGTTAAACCAATTTCAGTATATATTTATTACAGAAATTACTAGTGTTGGCCCAGTGACTTGAGTGGTTAGCACTTTGGCCTCACAGCTCTGGGGTTCTGGGTTCAAATCCAGTCAGTCCACCTGTGGGGGATTTCAGAACTAGGATCATTTGCATCTAAAATGCTTTTGTAACTTGAAAATGTTGTACTTAGAGGCATTCAAAAGTAGAGGTAGACTGTGTTTATATCAAGTGGTATCTCGCATACGGGCTTAATGCGTTCCTTGACTGAGCTCGTATGTTGATTTTCTCGTAACTCAAACGAACATTTCCCATAGAAATGAACTAAAAACAAATTAATTCGTTCCAACCCTCTGCCAAAAAAAAACCCAAAACAGGACAACAATTCCAAGCATAATAGCAATTATTTATTAATATTGTAACAACTTTTTTGATAAAAAAATGGAATTGATTGAAAACGTCAATATTTATTTTTCCGACAGACTAGCACCAGGTGGTCGACATATCTAAAAAGCCCTTCTTGTCCTCTCGAGGGAAGGGTAGTCTTATGGACACGTAGGTGCTACCTCTGGCAGACGTTGTACTATAGGTGAATTTCGTATCAGTGTCCAAACTTTGGACCTAAACAGGCCCTATCCAGTATATTTTCCATATCTCTCTCCTCTACCACAACTGAATCAAGTAATCAACTAATCAGCAAGCTGTCCAGGAGCCTGATAACAATCCTGATTATTTGATTCAGGTGATCTGGAGAAGGCAGATATGGAAAACAGAGTGGATAGGTGCCCTCAAAGACCGGAATTGGTGACCCTTGGTCCAAAGAATCTAAATCATAACGCTTCGTCATGTCCAAAATATCACTTCTCTCTTGATTGAAAAAAAAAATGTGTTCAGAAGTAAAATTTGATAAATTTAACTGAAGCCCTATGTATGAGTGGTTAATGCAGCAGCCTCACATTTCTGGGGTTCTGGGTTCAAATCCATGTCATGTCCATCTGTGTGGAGTTTGCATGTTCTTCCCGGGCCTGTGTGGGTTTCCACTGGGTGCTCTGGTTTCCTCCCACATTCTAAAGACATGCATGGTAGGCTGATTGGAAAATAAATTGTTCCTAGGTATGGGTTTGAGCATGAATGATTGGATCAGTGTTCAAACTTTGGAAAAATATGGATTTAATGAATCAGAGTATATGTTGAAAATTAAGAGGAATCAAGTGCATTGACAAAGTAAGTACATTCAGTACAGGGTATAAAACTGCATACACAGCACACAACGAGTTTTATTTAAAGTCGTAATATCAATTTACTCAGTGTAAATAAACACGCTTGATTTCCATTTTTGGCTCTGGGATTCTTGCTCAGCATTATATTATCGTCCCTCGCTGGCCGAAAACACGCACACAAACACACAAGGGTAGCGAGATCCAATAAAAGTTAAATACGTAACACCACTTCCTGCATGATCCCTACTCTAATACTCCCAGCAAAGATTGTTTAACTGTTCGAGTTATTTTGTTCACCATATTTTCTCGCATTTAAGCTACATTTGTAACTTAAAAAATGATGACTGAATCAAGCGTTGCTATACTATTTTTCACTAGTCGATGTCGGCAAATTTAAATTGACTATTTGTTGGTTATTTTCTTTTTTGCAGTAATAAAACAACCATTACTGGACGAATACTCACTTCCTTATGATATTGACCCTAATAATGTGCTTTATATTCATACAATATCTCAGAAATACCACGTGCAATGATTTTCTTCAGATTTTCCCTTCAAAGTAACACATTTGTACTCTCTATTAAAACAATGAATATAGAGATGAAAATTGTGAACCAAGGCGTGGCTTATGCACGAGAAATTGTAAAATTCAATGATTTTAAGGCAATTTAAAAGCAATTTTAAGGCAATTTTAAGGCGATTTTAAGGCGATTTTAAGGCAATTTTAAGGCAATTTTAAGGGTGTAGTTTGTATGCGAGAAAATACGGTAACAAATGATCTTGATCATGTTGTGTCATGCATTTATAATGCATAAGTGACATACATTCTGGTTAGCTTTGAGCAGCCATTTTTCCTGACCTTAGGCCAGCCGATTGGGCTTCATAGTGTTATCTATGCAAATGATCTTTTCTTCGTTATGTAACTTGAAAAAACGGCTTCTACTCTAACATTAACCAATGACGTTTCTGCGGAAACAGGGAGCACCTGATTGCAATGCACCGATTGCACTTCTAAGACACCAGATTGGTTAAAAGCTATTCTCTTGATGGGTTACAATTAAAACCAGCGGCCACTGTGGCCCTTTGTGAAATAGTTTGCCCACCACTCCTCTGAAAGCTATGGTCGTCCCATTCTCTAGATTGAAATTCCCATCGGATCTCGATGAGCTCCGGGAGCTTGCTGAGATGCTCAAATTCTACAAAAGGGAGCACCACGGCTACGTTCTGCTGCTTTTTTGCAGCGCTTACCTGTACAAGCAGTCCTTTGCCATTCCTGGATCCTCTTTTCTGGTGAGATCACAACTACCAAATTTGACTTTTGCCTCCACTTTGTTGATCTTCAAAAAATGCCAGCTTTTGAGTGTATGAAGGCTGTTGACAACAAAAGGACGTACGGTCCATTTTGGGGCAGAACATGCTTGCCGGCGCCATTTTCGGACCTTGGGAGGGCCTGGTTTTGGCATGCCTTCTGACCACCACGGGCTCCACATTCTGCTACCTGCTGTCGTCCGCCTTTGGGAAGCAGCACGTGGTTCGCATCTTCCCGGACAAAGTGGCACTACTGCAGAAGAAGGTATGGTGATGGGAAATTGGTGGTAGGCAGGATTCATGGAGAATATAAAAGAGGATTAATTCAACTTTCAAATTCAGCAAACAAAAATAAGATTAACATGGGGTACTGTATGTATTATTTTACATTATGATAGAACACAAGCAGACTTTTTTAGATATTAACTATGATTTATTGAACAAATTAAAAACACATGCAGTACCAACAAAGGCCATTGCCTACTACAACATTAAAATTAATTGTTTCTGTTTTTGCCAAATGTAAAAAAATGTTATGTTGGAAAACACATTTGAATGGGAATATCGTCACATTTTAACATCACTTTTCATCATTTAACCTAATAACTTGGAATACATTTTACTGTGATGCTAGTAGTTTATGACATTAAATAAAAAAAAAATAGCACGTTATAACAAGATTTTTCTTACCGTGAAACTTAATACATTGGTCGATTTCCACTTTTAATATTATAACTCATCACCTAAAATGGGAAAAATGATCACAATGTAAAACTTCACATGTTAATTGAACCATAATAAGATATGAAATAGTAAAATGTATGAATAATACTCCAAATATTTACCAATCACATATGGTCAATGTATCTTAAAGGATGAATTATATCACATTTCTAAACATATCGGTATTAAATGTGAAATTTAAGTTAATTTTATGACATTAAAACATTAACATTCTCACATTGAAAATGTATGTTTTAACATGAGATACTTAACATCCCAATTTACATGAAACTCATCCCATTTTGACATCCTTTTCATCACGTTGACCATGCGATGAGCTTTATTTTTTTTCTTCTGGTGTGACGCTTCCTTCCTTCCTTCTTTCCTTCTTATCTCTTCCCCCTCCCTGTTAGGTAGAAGAAAACAGTAGCAGCTTATTCTTTTTCATGCTTTTCCTGCGCTTCTTTCCCATGACTCCTAACTGGTTCCTTAACATCACCTGCCCCGTCCTCAACATCCCCATGCCCATCTTCTTCTTCTCCGTCTTCATCGGTGAGCGCCCCATTTTCCAAGACTGTGTAAACCACTGATGCTAACTACAATCACTTCCTTGCATTTTTTTGGATCCCGCAGGTTTGATACCCTACAACTTCATCTGCGTGCGCACGGGTGCCATCCTTTCCGAGATCCACTCGCTGGATGACATTTTCTCATGGGGCACCCTAGCCCAACTGCTGGCCATTGCATTAGTGGCCCTGGTGCCTGGCGCACTTATCAAGAATTACAGTCAAAGCCACCTCAAGGTGGAGGGAATGGACGCCACACAGGTCACCGATCGGAAGAAGCGATGACCAAAGTAAGACGAGGACTTTAAAAAGTGGAGGTCGAAAGCCTTCACATCTCTGTGAACAGAGAGTAATGGCAGTCAATGATAATTTTTCAATGCCATTGACAGCAAACAATTACCTTTAAGTACACTTGTTTACTTCCTCAACAAATCTTTTATGTCATTTTACGCCCTGTGAAGCACTTGAATGTCTTAATAGAAAGATATTTATTGAGTAACACATTTCTGTGTCTCTGAGGATGGGATTGTCAACTTTTCTTTGACCAAATTTTGTAAACATGTCAAAGAAATGCTACTTTAAGCCTTTCAAATGAAAATGCACAATAAACGTCACTTATTGAAGCCTTTTTATTTTTTGGTACACTTTGAACACAGGTCATGCACACGTGTACTCTTTTCACATGGGTGGACATTACATGCTCCATCTTTAAACATAATGTAATTTTATATGTAATAATTATAATATAATATATATTATATATATATATATATATATATATATATATATATATATATAGATATATATATATATATATATATATAGATATAGATATAGATATAGATATAGATATATATAGATATATATATATATATATATATATATATAGATAGATATATATATATATATAGATAGATATATATATATATATAGATAGATATATATATATATATATAGATAGATATATATATATATATATATATATATATATATATATATATATATATATATATATATATATATATATATATATATATATATATATATATATATATATATATATATATATATATATATATATATATATATATATATATATATATATTACATATATATATATATATATATATATATATATATATATATATATATATATATATATATATATATATATATATATATATATATATATTACATATATATATATATATATATATATATATATATTACATATATATATATATATATATATATATATATATATATATATATATATATATATATATATATATATATATATATATATATATATATATATATATATATATATATATATATATATATATATATATATATATATATATATATATATATATATATATATATATATATATATATATATATATATATATAAAATATAGTCAGTGAGGATATGTGCCATTTTTAATCAACTTATTTTTCACAGTACGTAAAAATAATCAGCAGCAACTCAACAGTGGGCTCTACACTAGCAGTTTCAGTAATACAGTGCTTTCAACAAAATTTCAAATAACAGCAACAACTGAAAAGGTGGAAATGTAAGGCTCTAAAGTTCAAGGTTCAACACAGTAAGCATCCAAAGGAATAAAAAGTTTACTTTTACCTCCTAAAATAATTTATTTGTGCACTCATCTAAGTTCGTTGTTTATTCACTACCAACTTATATTTCAAATAAAAAGAAAAAAACATTTTGATGTTTATTCTATAACTGTGTTTTGATATGAATGATGAATTTCTTCAGTAAATTTAGTTCTAATTTATTTGACATTAATTCCATTGTGTATTCCCAAGAGATTGTAAAATGTTTTGACATACCAATTATTTTCAAATAATTTATTTGTATTATCTATTAACTCATTGGAGGCCCACAACGGCAATAGACGTCCAATCCATTTCAACTGGGAGGCCTGGGTTTAACATTATTTTTCGTAATCATACGATGTTTTTATTTTCCCCCATGTTCTTGTGAACAATGTGGAAGTGTACCCTTAAAATAAGGTTGGATTTCAGATAACAGTGCATATTTAAATAGGAAATGGATTTTGTATATTTCCATAATGGAAATGGCAGTCAACGAGTTAATGTACTTTGATTAAAATACATTTGTACGATTTCATTGGCAATAAAGATTAAAATAAAAACACTCAACTGTCAGTCAAAATATTTATCTACCGATTCTCCCATTCTTTTTAAATAAAAGCCTGTCATTTCAAACAGGGGGAAGACTTTTGACATCCAATGAAGGGCTACCTAACCTACCTACCTGTGTCTGTACTATAGAGTGAATTAAAAAAAAACATGTTCAATAAATGTAAAAGTATCAGATGTGAAATCAGGGACTATCATGATGGACGGAAGAACGGCACCGTAAGGCACTTTGTGAAGGATTCCTGGTGGTCATGCTGGTGTTGATGCCAGTTTTAATTGGACCATCAGAGCAAGGATTCACCGGTCGGAGGGTTTGTGTTCTCTCCTGAAGTACTGTGGGGTAGAAGTGCAAGTATTAAGAAGATAGAAGAGAACATAGACACCGGTCAATCCTTACCTGCGTACGTGGACTAGCCCTTGCACACATTGCTCCTTATGGTAGCGCACAAACTGCGTGCAGGTGAGTCGAACCTCCTCGCGACCTCCCGAGGGACTGTTCCCATCCACGTCTCGACCTCGCCACAATGCCGACAACCTGTCGTCACGACGACGATCTGGCAATTGCCCTGTTTTATGTGTCTGATGGCGGCGATGAACTAACCTCCTCTTGAAGGGAAGGACGATGAGGTGGCGGTCCAGGCCGAAGATGCCAAAAGACAGAAAGCCTTGTCCGTAGTTGGCTACTGCGCAGAAGAACTGAAGCTCCAAGTAGAGACGGCCGGGGTCTTTGTTAAGCAGCCACCAAAGACAGCTTGACAGGTTCTGCAAGTAATAGAATGTACTGACTGGGTATAATGTTGGTTGAATGCCCCACGCATTTCAAAAAAATAAGGATTAGAGAAAAAAAAACAATGTAGTGGTACCACAGGATACGTGCATGTTGATTTACTCGTAACTTAAACGAACGTTTCCCATAGAAATGAACTAAAAACAAATTAATTTGTTCCAACTCAAAAAACAGCAGGATATTGGATTCTAAAGACATTTTTATCTGTTGTAATTCAACCATCTGTTGACAAAGTAACAATTAACTAGTGGTTTCATGGTAATAAAATGTGTTTAATAGTACTAACATTGGATGGATTGTCTGGAGGAGAGAGAAGGGGACTTTTTGCACGGCGACACGCTCAGAACATAACATAAACATGTAATTGAACTTGGATTACAATGCAGACACTCAAAAATAAATTTAATCTAAATTTAACCATCTGTTGACAAAGTAACAATTAACTAGTGGTTTAATAGTACTAAAATGTGTTTAATAGTACTAACATTGGACGGATTGTCTGGAGGAGAGAGAAGGGGACTTTTTGCACGGCGACACGCTCATAACATAAACATGTAATTGAACTTGGATTACAATGCAGACACTCAAAAATAAATTTCATCTAAACTTAGACAAAACTTAATTCTAATTTCGTTTTACATTTTTATACCTTTCTTCTCTCAGGTTGGCTCTATTTGGCCGCCTCCACCCTGACTTTCAGTCTAACCTATGGAGGGTTGTTTGCTTTTGTCTTCCCTTCAAAATATTCCCAAAATGATGCACACAAATGTCCACACAATACGATAATGCACGTCTACTTAGTAGTATATACTCTGCTTGTATTATCGAGCAAGATCCTCCGCCATAGCATGCTCCGCCCAGTGCTCGTAGAGACATTACACGAGGGAGTTGCGAAGGTAAAGACAGTGCCCATGATGTTCTTATGAGCAGCCTCTCGCATCTGCTGTATACTCGTATCAAAAAATTTGTCTCGTATCTCAAGTTAAATATTTACTCGTATCTCAAATTGGTTGTATGTCGGGGCACTCGGGGTCTTAATGTACTAAGGAATACAAGTAAAGTGAAGTGTCTTTATGTTTAGAAAGCTAAAAAAAAATAGCCTCCGCGTGGTGTAGAGGTTCATTTGCCCTACTTAGTTGGGGGCAGGCGCGGGCTCGATTCCCGCTTTTGGCAGTATAATTGTGATTGGAGTAAAAAGCAAATCATATACATTGTCTTAGCCAATTGGATTTAAAAACAGGAAATCACACGAATGAATCACTAATGTACACCATGATTTACGACATTTCGTATTTTCTGGGTAATAAACATGAGGGATTTCTTACCGCTAACAAGCCGACATTAAGCAGCAGACAGAGTAAAACATGTCTCACTGTCTGTTTGTCATCCACAGCTTGGTGATGCTCATTACGCATCTGTTGTGAAGAAGAGGACCTCAGCTGGTGCCCGTCACACACTGCTTCCGTGTGGCCTGCGAAATAAAAAGCCTATTATTGCCAATCAAAGTTATGGCTGGAAAAAAAATGATAACATACTTGTGCTGTTGCTGCGATTGATCTGTGTGCTGGTGATCATATCCGGCATGGACTGGAGCAGAGGGGGCGTGTGGAGATCTAACATAAAAATGATTAGCATCACTTTTCATGATCATCTCCAAAAAGCTACGCGCAAAAATGCGAACCACCTGAGTTAATACTGCCGGCAGAAGGAGAAAGTTCCCCTAAGTGTTCTTGCTGCTGCAGTGTGTCCTCCACACCAGCAGGAACCCTCAGCATATCCTCCCCAGAGGTGAGCGGCACCGCACGACTCAGTACGTGGTAGCCTCGTTGTTCACGCGCTCCCTGGCTGAGGCCCATCAGAGAAACAGCGGCCAATGCCAAGCTGACTGCAAGCACAATCGCCGTGCTGATAATCTGCAAAAAAAAAAAAAAACATTTATTTTCAATAAAGCCACACATTATTCATACTAATACGGATGATTCAGATTGTTTTTGCATTACCTGAGCTTTGCCATAGAAGAAGGCGGAGTCGATGGAATCGGTCGTCTGGCCGGTTAACAAAAGACCTCCCACCACGAAGAAAGGCACCCTGAGCACATAGCCATTCATTAAAGAAACAAAATAAAATCATAGTGTGACCTTATTTTGAACTCAAAATCTCATCCCATCTCATCTCATTTTCTGAACAACTTTATCATCACTAAGGTCGAGGAGGGTGCTGATCCCAGCTGACTCTAGGCCAAAGGCGGGGGACACCCTGAATTGGTGGCCAGCCAATCGCGGGGCACAAGGAGACAAACAACCATTCACGCTCACACTCGTAATTGAGGGCAATTTAGAGTGTCCAATCAGCTTACCATGCATGTCATTAGAATGTGTGAGGAAACCGGAGTACACCCCCCCACCCCCCCCCCCCCCCCAAAAAAAAAAAAAAAAAAAAAACCCTCGCAGGCCTGGGGAGAACATGCAAACTCCACACAGGTGGACCGAACTGGATTTGAAACCAGGACTTCCACTGTGAGGCCAACGTGCTCATCACTAATCCACCGGACCAACCTGAAGTCAAAATGTGCCAAATTTGTTGAGTATAAAAACAATGAACCCACTAAACAACTGTATCCAGATCAGTTACTCAAAAATTTAACATCTTTTACATAATTTCACAAGGATGTAAAATAGTTTAAAGGACCAGGATAGATTTACTGAATTCTATAGAATGAACTATGCTGATCCACAACTTATAGAATAACCTATAAACCAAACACAGACCCTACCAATTGAAAATGGAACTCAAAGGCAGTGATTGGGAAGAACTCACCCCCAACCCAGAATCATGAAAATGGCCGGCCGTAGCCTAAGCAGATCATCTCTGCTGGTAAGCGCCAAGCAGAGCGGGATTAAACCTAAAAAAATACAGTAGAGGAGAAAAGCACTGGTTAGTAAGCAGATGAACAGCATCAGGAAAAATGGAGACACTTACCCGTCCAAATATAAGTGCTGTATAACGAGCCGTAGAGCAGTACAAACGTAAGCATTTTAGAAGTGAGATTATCTTCTTGTCTGGCTAGAAAATTCCATAGGATCATGCTTACGCACACCAGGAACTGGAACAAGCACATAAACATGATCATTTAAACTCAAAATGTGAATTTCTTGTATTGTGTTCTGTTCAAGACTGACCTGTGCTAAGAAGAGATTTAAGGCAAAGAGGTGGGGAAGACGCTTGAATTTCCCACTGAGCAGCAGTACAGCAATGGTCCAAACCTGACAGGAATTATAGAGAAACACAATTTTCGTCGTAATTAATTGACACATTTCTTGCCCATCGTAGAAACTGAACATTTAATTTGAAATTTCTATGACTGATAATTTTGTTTTTCCTGATCCAACTGCCCTCGAATCACTAGACAAACTGAGTAATAATTAAAAGTGAAAACAAAATCGGAACATAAGAACTAAATTAGAAAAATAAAAATATAATCCATGAAAATTTTTTAAAGCAGTCTGTATCTTTTAAGCATACTACCGTATTTTCACGACTATAAGGCGCACCGCATTATAAGGCGCACCCTCAATGAATGACATTTTTCAATATATATGGCGCACTGTATTATAAGGCCCACTGTCTATTATGGAGAAAACTTCAAGACTTTTAAGTGCCCCTTATGGTCGTGAAAATACGGTAATTGCTATTGACTTCCAGGTATGAAGCACTCACTACACAGTCACTTCTAGAGCAGCCATTGTTGGTGTTTTGGATTTTTTTGTATAAAATCTTGCAATGGGGGAGGAGCTATATGATGGAAGATTTTGTAAACTAAGATGGCATCTGCATATTTAACAGTATTGTTTCAGTTCAGGCATTTGTGTTTTTTTAATATCCGACAGTGGTGGTTTTTCGGTTTTGGTTTTCTGTTTTTTCCATATATAAGGCGCACTGGATTATAAAGCGCACTGTCTATAATGGAGAAAATTTGAGACTTTTAAGTGCGCCTTATAGTCGTGAAAATACGGTACCCTAATATGTAGTTTCACTTGGAAAGTTATTCTCACTCTATGCAAATGTTACAATCTGAACAATTTGTAATAGATCAGATGAACAAATTGCAACTGAACATAATTCTAATGGTAGTTAAATACTTGATCGGACCTAAACTAAATGAGAAATGTTTGCTTTGATGAAAAATATAGGCAATCTCTGCTTTGTTAAGTTCCTGCGGCGTCCATACCAGCGCTAACAGGCAAACAACACTGATGTTGAAGCTAACGTTCTCAAGTTCGGCCACCAGAGGAGCGGGATCCATCAGCGGTATAGTCAGCAACCATGCGGAAACGTACATGATGGGCGCCGAAAGGAATGTACTAATCACCATGCCCGACGTCACCTGAAAGAAGACATCTTTTTAAATTGCTATCATGGCACATCATAGAAAATTGGTACGTCAAATGCTATGCTTTACTCACCACTTCCAGCTCCATGCCATAGTGGGCAGCGTAGATGGCCACGCTGGGCGCTGTCGGGAAGACGCCATAGAGGAAGGCAAAGTTGGACAAGCTTGTGTGGTTGGCACTAGTGCTGTTGACGCCAACGTCCAAAATCTCCATCATGTCTTTGCAGAACAGTGGCATTATCAGACTGAGGGAAACCAAGTGAAAAGTTCCAATGCAAAAAGAAAGAGGTATTCAATATAAGTTTCATTTTTTTTTCAAAATGAATGCCGAATTGCTCTATATTTTTTACTTAAAATACACTAAATAAAAAATACAATATATAATTGAACAACAAAAATGCTAACATATGCCTTTGCCTTTAACTCATTTGGATTGTAGTGTTACCTCTACTCGTATGTCGATCTTTTTTCCCATAGAGAATAGTTAAATAAAAATTAATCCGTTCCCACATCATGCTTACACCACTCTCGTTTTTCTATTATTTCGTGCTTAATATCGATTAATAATCATATGCTTTTTCTTTCCTTATAACTGCAACAACAAAAAAACATGTACAAAATTTCAACATTTATGGCCAGTGCTCGTAGATATCATTACGCGAGGGAGATTTTGAACCGTCTTCTCGCATCTCCAATTTGTCTTGAATCTCAAGGCAAAAATTTGCCCGGAATTTTGATCGTATCTGAAATTTCTCGGATGTCAAGGTATTAATGTACTGTGAAATGAATTTTGCAATTAACGTTTATGTGTACGTGATTCAAGGCACATCAAAGAGACACTTTATCATATGAAATGGTTGCATTAGGCAATGTTCTGGATGCTACGGCCCTTAAAATGTGAAATTAACGTAAAAATAAATATTATTTTGGCACTATCAATTGTAATTTAAACTAAATTTTGAGCAAATCAGGAATTAAATATAGAAATCTATTTAATGATAGCAATACCGATACATTTTTATAGAGAAAATTCAAATGTAATCTAATTTAATAAATTCAAGAAAAAGACAAAGATATACATATTCAAGGATAGAAATACAGAGACAAATTGGATAAACATTTCCATAATCAATTATAACTCACAGTTTGGCAGTGATCAGGAGAATCAAGGCGACACCAGCGTCTCGCGTCAACTTCCTCAGCTGACCAACCTGGGACATAAAGCCCTCTCAGTCACGTCCTCTTAATTAACACATACTTCACACATAAATAAACATGACCCTACCATTGTTAGCCCAAGGTAGAACAGCGCGGCCCCTCCGAAAGAATTGGCCAAGCCGTCGATGAATTGGGACAGCACTTCGGGGATCTTCTGGTCCAGAGCAAAATGTGAGATAATGCCCACCACCACCATGAACACAATGGGATTCTTCAAAACCTGCAGGAACCAATTCAAGATCATTTGAGGATTTTGTCCCTCTGACAACGACACGGTACCTGCAGGACGACGACCGCCAGCACTCGGGCCGTGCTTCGCTCAAGCTCGTGGTCTGTCTGTCTTCTCCACCTCTGCACCTCGCATAAAGCAAAGCCGATTGGATTGAGGAGCATGAGCGAAACGGGGGCCACCAGGTAGATGTATTGCAGATACTCCGGGTACGTGCTTCGATACAAAGCGTCCACTGGAAAAAGACCCCACGTAAGTCAAAAATTGACTCCCGTATTTAATAGACGATAAGCCGTTTTGACTGGAGGGGCGAATAAACGTTCATTTGCACCCTGCCAGTCAAAATGAATTGGACGTCTATGTGGCTGTTGTGCTAAATGAAAAGCTCTTTTTAAAATTATTTTTGACAACAAAGTATAAAGCTTGTTTGCTCAAAAAAAATTCATAGATTAGCTGTATAGTCAGTAAAATGTGGTATACAGTCATACCTCTACTTACGAATGCCTCTATGTATGAAATTTTCAAGTTACATTTTTTTCTATATGCAAATGAGTGACTCGAGAAAACAAAAAAGATCCAAGTTACGAAAACTCTTAAAAAGTAAATGCATTTCCTTATGTTACGTATTTCATTTTGAAAATATTGTTTCGGCTGCATTGATTCTCACTTTAGAACCTTGCTACCCTTTACTGGGCTCTCATAGGCTCACAACAACCACTATCACCTCGGCTAAATGCCCCCCTGTATTAATTTTTGCAATTCCTCTTATAAAAACCATATTTCATTCAATGAGACACACAAAATGTACTACAAACACTGGTATTACATTGCCAATGGCCGTTTTATGCTTGTTATTAATTTTAAGACATTAATGATTTTCTAATAATTTTGTCTCACTTTTGTTGTTATTCACATCTTTAATACAAAATTGGGACACTGACATTTTTTAAAGGGTTTAGTTGGCAGTTGTCTGAGGATTGTGGAACGAATTAGAGAATTTACATTTAAAGTACTGCTCTACTTATGAAATTTTCAAGTTAAAAAACAAGTTCTGGAACAAATTAATTTAGTAAGAAGAGGTGCGACTGTATTGTGCTACATCGTTATTGTGATATATAAAATCGCCCATACTGTTAGTCTTCATCGCCCAGCATTACTACAGTGTATATATAAGTTATTGTGTGATAACTCACCTATTGGATAGCCTAAGGCAAAGTCATTGCTCTGAGTAGCAAAGATGGCATATAGTCCAGCTTTGCCATATCTGTTTTCCGGACTGGCAACCATCAATGTGAGCACACACACTAACACGAATACAGCCACCTAAACACACACACAAATTCTATTTTATCAATAGTCGGTATCAAGGATAATAAACTGACCTTGGCAATTAGGACACTCCATAGGAAGGACCAGATGACATCACCGAACTCCAGTAGCACCATGTTCTTGAAGAGAAGCGCCGGGAGTGCAAATTTAGACACAAAGTTGCCCAGGCCTTTCCCCTGATTCTCAGTTATGATGTCAGCCCTATTGAGGGATGACAAACACTTGAATAACATATTCAGAACCTATCATTCAAAATTTTGCCAAAAAATATAAATAAATAAAAAATAAATATATGAATGTAGCAAATCATATATATATATATATATATATATATATATATATATATATATATATATATATATATATATATATATATATATATATATATATATATATATATATATATATATATATATATATATATATATATATATATATATATATATATATATGATTTGCTACATTCATATATTTATTTTTTTATTTATTTATATTTTTATATATGTATTCATTTATATATAAATAAATAAATATATCTCATCTAAAATTATTAACTGCTTTATCCTCACTAGCGTTGCGGGGGGTGCCGGAGCCTATCCCAGCAGAATTCAGGGCAGTGGCGGCCAACCAATCGCAGGGCACAAGGAGAGAAACATTCATTCACATCCCCACTCATATCTAGGGGCAATTTAGAGTGTCCAATCAGCCTGTGTGCATGTCTTTGGAATATGGGAGAAAACTGGAGTACCCGGAGAAAACCCACACATGCAAATTCCACACAGGTGGATAGGCACTCTCGGAACTTTATGGAGGCTAAAGCGGTTAAGAAAATGAGATGAAAATGTAAAACCCGCCTTCCAGCCATGTATCCGCAGAGGATGATTCCGAAGCACTCGAGCAGGGCAGGAAACAGCTTGTCAATAGACATGTGAGGTCCAGAACCGCTACCACCGCCAGGGCTCGTCATGGAGCCGTGGGAGATATTCTTCCCGTGGATGAACACGTATCCGCCGGCTGTCTCCATAGTGACGGCCCGGGCTGCTATGGAGAGAAGATGAACACCCTGCGTGGAGGAAGAAGGCAAAAATAAAGGTAAACTTGTTTTAAGAGACGTCAACGCATGTCATCACAACACTTAATATAAGTAATAACATCACTTGAATGATTTTTTATATTAACGTGAATCTAAAGCACCCGCTGTCAAATTAAATGTATTTTAATCATATTCTGTAAAGGGCTGGTCCAATTTTAGCCCCTTTAGCTACTGCATGCTAAAAACATCAGGGCACGTCCACCACTGTACACATTCACGACATTGATTTCTCTTCATTTTAAGCCAATCTGACCAAATAAGAAACTCAAACAGTACGTTTTCGTCACAATGCTCACCTTTATTATTTAAATCATCGTTTTGTCCGCGAAATCTCCTGCTAACCATGAAGGTTCATTGCCTTCGATAGAGAAGCGGTAGGAATTTCTGAATCTGACAGCTGGAAGTAACTGACAGGCAAGTGGGCCAATCAAATGAGAGAGTTGAATCCGTAACCCTCTCCAATTGGCTAGCAGATATAAGGGCGGTGTTAGAGGGGCGGTGGAACGGATCATGTGATGTTTTTGATTCATACATATTACAATATAATATGTAAAAAAAATCTGATGAAATAAAATTAAGCCCAATAAGACTGTATAATAATTATACAGTCTTATTGGGCTTAATTTTGTTTCATCCGATTTTTTTTTCATTTGTGACACCCCCATGCTATTTGAAATTCAACGGAAAAAAATTCACGGCTCTCCCTTGTTCACCTTTTCTTCAACTTTACTCATGTTTATTGCCAGTTAATGAGTGAACTGTGTTTTGGATTGATAAAAATTTACACAAAAAATATCAGGCAGCTCGTATAGAGCCCAAAATGATCAGCACATTTTATTTACTGATGTCAATTTCCATTTGATTGTACTTGACTTCACTCATATTATTAAAAATTGTAACACAAAAAAAGAAACAATACTGCACAGCTTTTGTAAAAACAACTTTACCACTTGCATTAATACTGAAGACACACACACACACACACAAATAGGTTCTTCATTGTAAAGCAAAGCATTTTTTAACAAATAAAAATACATCAGTGCTGTTGTTGCAGCTGAGTGCAATGAGTGTGTGCTTGGGTAAAAATGAGGAAAAATATAGTACCATTCGAAAACACAAAAATAAGTATATATACTGTAAAGGCACAAGTGGCTGTGGGTGGAATTGGACATTGCATTTTTCCCAATCTCACACATTTGTGTAGCTATTTTGACAGAATGCTCCAGCAAACCACAGCAAAGCAATTATTTTTTCAATAGGCACTAAAGGGGATAAATCCCTGGATTTCTCCCTAAGGCACAAAACTTTAGACATTCAATCCTTAAAAAACAAAACAACAAATCCCCTGAGGAAGCCGATTGACTTTGAGTGACATTCATTTTGTGCTATGACACTCACACAAGTGTGGATTTGTCAGGATTGATCAATTAAATAAAGGGAGAACCAATAAGAAATATTGTGCTAAAGAGTGCTTCTCAAATAGGTAATAAGTAATTCTTCCTATGGGGGCGCAACAAAAAATAATTGAGAAGCACAATGCTAGAGGATGCGAGATAGCCACCGATTTAGAGTCCCCGGTGTTAACTAGGATGAATTTGAGCACCCCCCGCGACCCTTGTGAGGATAAGCCATTCATAAAATGAATGAAATTGCGAGATGAACACTAAAATTACATCACGATTTTTGTTTATCTTAACACTGTTCTTTTGGTAAATCCTTTACAGATCTTCTTCACCTGTGGGTGGGAGGAAGAGGAGGAGGCCCTCTTTCTTTTTTACCCGATCCTGCAAAGAAGACAAAAATACAGGTTGGCTTTGGAAGTTGAACACATTATTGAATAAATTGATAACTAATGATTCTCAACTATCTTAATAATAAATCATTTAGAGACATATAATGAAAAATAGTCAGAATATCTAATAAATATTGTCAGATTATGCAGTACGACATTGAAATAGACTGATTATTTTTGCATTTAACTCACTGATTGCCACTAACATTAATAAAAATTGTATTTGACTGCCAAAATGGATTGGACATCTTTCACTACTAATGACAGCTAATGAGTGAATGAAAATAAGACCCTTGTAAACATCATAAAATTAAATTCCCAAATGATTTTTTTTTCTGAGCACCAAATTCTGGCCCTGTAAAAAAAATGATGTTTTAAATTGCCAATGCATTGCATGTGGGCATGCTTACCTCCACCGCCATTCTTGCTGATCTTGCTTGGGTACGTCTTGTTGAAGTGTTGATAGGGTTCTGGTGGCGGCAGGTCCGAGACAGGATGAAAATTGAAGCGAGCCTCCCAATCATCTGCCACAAAGAAGGAACCACATTGTCAACTCTTTTTTCATTCTTAATAACCATGTTTGGTCTTGAGCACTCACCATGTATCTGATTGTGGTGTGAGTTCTGGAAGCCGTTGCCCATTGAGTGGGGCAGACTGGTGCCACCAGGTCCCGTCCCAGGTCTGTCCGGTGGTAAGGGGGGCCTAACTCCGGGGCCACCACGCGGAGAATCTGAGCCCGGTCGGGTTATCGAAGAATGTGCCGGCGATGACCTCAGCCCGCCGCCGCCCATATTGCGGCTTGATGGAGGAGGTGGAGGAGGAAGAGGGCCTGTGGAGGTAACATTGGAAGTCATTAATTTATCATCCGTACCGTGCATGTAAATATGGGTTGCAGGGGCCTATCCCAGCTGACTTTTGGCAGAAGGCAAACAACATCCTAGACCAGACTTGGGCAAACTATGGCCCAGGGGCCACATACGGCCCGTGAGGCTATTTAATCCGGCCCGCCGACGTTGTCCAAATAATGTTTTTTTTTCCCAAGATGGCGCCGTCACGCGGAAGCCAGTGGCAGTAGCTCTGTCCACTCTTATTTGTTTTTCGTGTTTTACAGCCCCTCTATCTTTTTTAAAATTACATTTCAATATTTCTTAATACATTCCTTTTTACTTTACTTGGTACTTTATACTTTCTACTTTAATGATGAGTGATGAGTATGTGAATACCCGAATCCTTTTTTTCTGTTTATGTTTCATATGTACTGTTAACGGATGCAGTTTTTTATTTGTATCGCTTCTTTTTTTCCGCTATTGATTATTAAAAGAAATACATATATTTTTTTAAGTTCATAAAAATGTGAAAATCTACGCTGAAACTTGTAAGCGGTAGCTACTCTTGCTATTAGGACTCAGCACTGAAAAAAAGTTATAATAGGGGTGGACACTACTTTGCGATTTTTCGATAATCGCGAACATTAACTGCGATATTTGAGATTACTGTACTTAATTTTGTTAAGTAAAAATGTAACATGTATTATTAACATTTAGAAATACACAACATTGTAATATATTTTCCCAACCTGTACGGCCTGATGATTGGCTTCTTCCAAAAGATGGTGGCCTCTCATTGGGTGGAGGAGGAAGAGGTCCGGTCCGGATATGAGGGGAAGAGACACTAGTGCTGAAATGAATAATATTTAACAAACAGAAAATAAGTGTCAACTACAATTTTAAGCCATTGGATCCCATTGAATGAGTCAACATGAACTAGACCAGGGGTCGGGAACCTTTTTGACAAAGAGAGCCATAAACAATTCATATTTTCTAATGTTATTCCTTGAGAGCCATTCTCCGAATTTAAAAGTCAAAATATATATAAATGGGTGCTTATGTTTTTAGTAATTTCACCACTTTTAAAGCGAAAAAAAATACTTTTGACATTCTTATGCAGTTGCTAATAAATAGAGTCCGCATTCCAGAAGAGTCTAATGCAAAAAAAAAGAAGATTAAAGAAGCTCTAGATGTGGTATCTGGTTTCCATATTTTAGTTCACAGGTTAGCAGAGAGCCACATCCACCCATCAAAGGAGCCACATGTGGCTCCCAAGCCATAGGTTCCTTACCCCTGATCAAGACAAATTTTAAAACTTTTGCTTTGTTTTCTGCATACCTGAGTGAAGTGTTCCTCTGTGGCAGACGAGGCGTGGAGTGCTGGTCCCCCACAGCGGGTGTCGGTGGCAATGGAGGTGGGCCCGGTCGCCCCGGTGGAAGAGGGGGCGCACCCGCTCCAGAGCGAGGCGAGATAGAAGACAGTGGTTTGGTGTTGACGGCGGGAGGTGGTGGTGGGGGCGTGTCTCTGGGCATGGACGGTCGGTGCCCTCCAATCGGGGCTGGCGGGGGTGGTGGTCGGTCATCGGGTAGCGGGGGCCGCCCCCCAGGAGTCGCCGGTAAGGGCGGTCGGCTGTGATTTGTGGATGGAGAGAAGCTCGACCTTGAAGAGCCACCTGGGGTGGGAGGCAGGGGCCCATGCCGTCCGGGAGGAAGACTCGGTGGTGGCGGTCCAGACGAAGGGCTAGATCTTGGTCCCCCATTCAGTGACCGAGGAGGAGGTCCCCCCCGGGGACTACCACTGAAGTTCTGGTTGGGTCGAGGCGTGTTAGGTATGGGGGGTGGGCCGCCCAGAGGAGTGTCTTGCTTCGAGGTGTTTATTCGGCTCTTGGGAAGATCAGGAACTCCGCCATGGGCTGGAGGGAGCGCACCTAGGTGCTTTGGAGGACCAGCAGATCCTACGCCAAAAGGAGTGGGGCCCCCACCGAAGCGATTTGGTGGGAGCGCTGGTCCTCTGCTTGGTCCGGAATCTGGGGGAGGAGCGAAACATTAATTTAACAATCAACATTAACAAAGGATTTGTTTTTGATCATTTCTTTTGTTCTTACCATTTGAATCTCGGTTGGTTGCTGAGCGCAATTTGGGCATTCCGCCCGCAAATAGGCCTCCTAAGCCAGCAGGAGCACCACCGCCACCAAATCCTCCACCACCACCTGAGCCTGAACCACTTCCTGAACCTCCACCACCTCCTCCTCCTCCTCCTTTGGGTTCTGAGTATATGCATAACATATTTTTAATGTTTATAGTATTTACAGTATTACCTTGACATACGAGTGCTCCGACATACAAGCAATTTGAGATACAGATAAAATTTCGGGCAAATATTTACCCTGAGATACGAGACAAATTTTGATATACGAGCATACAGCCAGGTGTGGCCAACACGAGAGGCTGCTTTTGAGAACAAATGGCCACTGTCTTGTTGCAACTCCCTCGTGTCTTCAAGAGCACTGGGCGGAGCGTTGCATTTTTTCAGTGTTTATATTCCCCCAGTGCAGAATGGTGTACGCGTGGCAGATCTTGCTCGCTAATAAAATAGGAATATACTACTTCTCATTGGCAAGTGGTCGTGCATTAACCTATTGTGAGGACATTTGTGTGCATCATTTTTTGGAATATTTTTAAGGGATACAAAAGCAATCAACTCTCGACATATCCTTTTAAAAACTGCCTGAAAGTCAGGGTGAAGGCGGGGCAAAAAGAGCCAACTAGGGAGAAGAAAGGTAAAAAAAATAAATAAAACAAAATTAGAATTAATTTTAGTGTAAGGTAAGATTACATTTGAGTGTCTGTATTGTAATCCAAGTTCATTTAAATTCGTTTATGTTGTGTTATGAGCGCGTTGCCATGCAAAAAGTATCTTTTTTTCTGTCCTTCTCTCTCTCTGCTCCGCGAAATCTGTCTAATTTTAGTGCTATTAAACATCATAACCACTAGTTATTTGTTACTCTGTTAATAGATGACGAATTAACAAATAAAAATGTTTTTCCATTCAAAAATCCTGTGTTTTTGTGTTTTTTTCAGAGGGTTGGAACGAATTATTGGTTTTTGGTTCATTTTCTATGACATGATTTGAGATGCGAGTTAATCGACATACGAGCTCAGTCTCGAAACGCATTAAGCTTGTATCTCAAGGGACCACTGTATACATATATATATGAACAGGTGAGCGTGAGTTAGTGAGCATATCTTACTGTCCAGGAGAGGTCCACTGCGGTCATTGGTGACAGTCTTTTTTAGACTCGCTCCCTTACAGATGTCAGACAACAGAGCACTGCGTCCCTTTTGTTCTCCACGGCTCGGCCTCTCCGTGTTAGCCTGCAATGACCAAAATAATGTAAGCATCAAGTCTCTTCATGAGGGTTACAATATGTATATATGTGGGGTTTTGCGAGATTGTTAGTGTGACTTACAAGTGCTAGAGTGGGAGGAGGAGGGGGTCCCGCTGGAGGAGGCGGAGGTGGGGGCGGGGCAGGCATCTTTCTACGTTTAGGCTGGCTGCACTTGACTTTGCGCTCTATGAGACAAACGGTTGGACAATTTGTTGCCATCCTTTAGCAGTTTGTGTCCTAAAGTGGACAGACGTCTATCGCCATCATGGCCAGCCAATGAGTTAACTGCTATCAACTGTATTGATAGAATATTCAAACCTTGAAATTGCTGTACTATTCAACATTTGAAAAAAAGTTTCACAAAATATAATGTGTAATGTAAAAAAATATGATTAAAAAGTTTCAATTAAAAGGAAATATTTCCTCCTTTAATTAAGTTGCCCAAATTTGAACATTTTTAGTGTTCAAAAAGTTGGAAAAATTAGAATGAATCATATTTTATAATAAAAAACTTAAAATAATGTCAACAATGATATTTAATGATTTACTATATTCATCAATACATTAAAAACGTTTTATCTTTTAAAGAGTATATATATATATATATATATATATATATATATATATATATATATATATATATATATATATATATATATATATATATATATATATATATATATATATATATATATATATATATATATATATATATATATATATATATATATATATATATATATATATATATATATATATATATATATATATAATATATATATAATATATATATATATATATATATATATATATATATATATATATATATATATATATATATATATATATATATATAGTATTTGTATTCATTTGACTAAACAAATGGCTGATTGTTCATACAACAATATGCATTTTATTATATTACTTCTATTTAAGAGAGATAACACAGTCACATTTCTATTATTTTATGAATAAATATATAATGAAATAAGTATTGAAACAGTTTTAACAGCGTTCAATGTTAGGTTAAGAATACCTATAACATTAACATCTGCATTATTATTATTATGATAGTGGGAAAGTAGCCTTGTGGTTGACTTTGTCACCTCAATGAACATCCAAACATAACAGTCAATAAAACCACAAACAAAACACAGGTGTCTGATAAACATTATATTAACTCTGCACTTCCCCTGCGTGTCAAACAAACCAAAAGTGTAGCTATTGGCACAGCAGGGGCTTTTTCCGGTTAATGTGATCTCTGATCTTTTGTTAGTTTAACCACTAGCCTTCTCACATAGACTAAATCATGATCAACTTTAGTAAAAATAAGAGACGCATCAACTCTTCCAGTTTCCAGTTAGTCATGGCGAAACAGTGGATGTGATGACATCAGGAAATAGAACCATCTGTTTTGACAGTTTGCTTGTGGTCCACTGCAGGGTAACCAACTAAAAGGCAATAGATCTCACGTAAGACTGCCAATGATAGTGATAGATCTCTATCCAATCCATTCAAAGTGGAAATTTCCCTGTATAAATGGATTGGACATCTGTCGCTGCCAATAATGTCCTGATAAATGACATCAATTGAGTTAGCCCGTTGTAGTTCCAAACCAATGACGGTATCTCTTGGAGTCACACGCACACTGATCAGCACTGAACAGTGGTGGAATTGTGTGTGCATGTGTTGAAAGGCAATAACAAACAGTCCAATTGTTTCATTTCGAATGTGCAGTCTTTTTCTCAGTCCTCCGCAGTCACAGAAATGTTTTGAAATGAGAAAATCGTTATTCTTGTCCTCATTTTGCAGTGTTTTTTTAACTGGATTCTATTAAGTTTCAAGTGTTACTAACTGTTTTTTTTTCCACTCTAGTGGTATAAAAACCTTCTAAAATGATCTACTAAAAAATGGTCTTTTACACAAATGCATGTAGACTTTTTAAAGCCGTTCAACAATCTGTATAGTTCAGTGATGCAAGCGCTATACGCCACAACACCAAAGCCACACACCTCGAAATTTGGGCATGCCTTTTATCTAAATACTAGTATAATAATCTAAATAGGAATACTAGAATACTCCATGGAGCTAAATATTATAACACTTGCTTTAGTTCTTCCATTTCTGTAACGTGATTTTGTACAGTTCTGGGTATTGAGAAAGAGCCAAAAAAATAAACATGATCTGATTCGAGTAAATTATCAAGAAATACTCCTTAAATGTTATCTAAATACTGCTAAACTAACTCAAATAGTCTCAAATAGTTACATAACACCCTTGGATTGGATTTAAATACTTAGCAGCTTTTGTGAAAACACAATCGAAATAGGTACGAGTTGATTTAAGGAAAATTTAATGAAATAATCCCACAACATTTTCTAAAAACTAATACTAAATGACGTCAAACAGTCCTCAAGTTATCTTACACTCTTAAATTTAAGAGAAACGCTCCTAATTTCTATAGGTATAGAGCAACACATAAACTTTCACTCGCACATCATCTGCAATATTAAAAGTCCATATAAAGTATCATAATTCAGGCTACTCACCAATAAACAGCGAAAATCGGAGACTCAACCCTTTCACACCTGCCATCATACTCTAAAATTGTCTTCGTTCACACAACTACAAGGTGCAAATGCACACTAGCTAACCTGAACTAATAATCATTATGTAGGATTGCTCATTGATTTGCAATCGTTCTTTGGTCTTTGATGTTTCATCTTTTAAAAACAACCAATCAAGTATCATGCCCTAAACCCCACCCAGTGTCTTTGTTGTACGTCTAGATTTAAAATGGACACACCCATCAACTTTCCTCTTTGATGTTTCATCTTTGATAAACAACCAATCAAGAGTCAGGCCCTAAACACTGCCCAGTGTCTTTGATGTATGTCTAGTTTTAAAATGGACACACATACATATTTATACACAACTGTTTAGAATGACTATTTAACCAGATTTTTAGACAAAAAAATAAAGAATGTATGTGTTCTGTTTGATGACATGCCATAACAGGAGTCTTGCCCCACATAAAGCCGCAGTTTACCATTTGTGCTTATTGTGGGATGTTAGTCAATCAATGTAGTATTCGCAAACATATTTTGCTTTTAAGAAAGCCCATTTTAAAGACAAGTTCACCATAACATTTGCACTTATTTCCACTTATTGGTCCTCCCTTGAACCCAACACATTGCAGTGTGTTTCTGAGTGCACACTATCAAAATTAGTTACAGTTGCGAATTGTTAAATAATTACTGACAAACGTTTCCCTTCTTGTCCCTCAAGTACGCACTTGCAATTCCACCGCATAGAAAAATGTCATTGCATGTCTTATTAATTTTAATGGCTTAATAAATACTTTTTGCACAATTATTATTTCTTTTTTTGCATTTCTCAAATATTTAATACAAAATTGTTTAAATGGTGCTGGGCCTAGTATTGGGGATGTTGGAATGTATTAGGGCTTATTATAGTCGCTATCTTTCTACTGACAAAAAAATCCAAGTTAGAAAACCATTTCCAAAACGACTTCATTTTGTAAGTACAGGTACTACTGTGCATATAAATATGTATTTAAGTCACATCTGTGCCATACTTTTTTTCAACACTTCACATTCCCTATCAAAGACATAAACAATGTTGTTTATGTTCAACTGCTCATAACTCAACTGCCTATACAAGAAAAATGAAACATGTTTTAAACTTTTCTTACGATGAAAGATGGGAATTAGAGTTAGAATTAGAATTCCCACAGGTCTCAGCCACTTATCTTGTTTTAAGGAGTCGGAAAAAATGTAATAGCCCTGTAAAAAGCTTTACGAGTTTGGGAAAGAATGGAATGGAATAGTTTAATTGTTTTGAACTCCAATTCCACACAAACATACATTGGGATATCATTTACTTGGCAATTGGCAGTGTAAGAGCAATTTTTCGAGTGTCCCAAACTTCAAGAAAGCAGGTTTATCAATATTTTCTCCACTATGGGTTGTGTGTCTGCGTCCACCTAACACCATATCATCACTACTCCAGCACGTCTGGTATTAGATGCGCTGAGTATGCCAAGAAATCGATGGGTTTCACAATCGGCACCTTTACTAACTAAAATTTACGAGCCTCCAGATTTATAGAACATTTTAGAAGTTGTTTGTGTAGAGGGCACCATATTTTATCTCTGCTTCATCATAAAAAAACACAGATATATTGGGATAATGCTTTAACGCTAACTTGATTTCACGTGGGCCTAACCATTTTAGATATAATATTTAGATATTTTCTTAAGTAAATGGATTAAAAGAACTGGATTAAAAGATAAATCTAAAAATAATGATCATTTTAGATTTTTTTATACATATTTTTAGATTTTACAAAATGATTTTTGAACTAAAAAGACGGAAAAAATGGATTAACAAATGGCAATTATTGATTTAAAAGGGGGAAAATCAGTACATTTAATATACATATATACTCTTCATTTAATTTGATCCTAAAACAGAAAGTAAGCACTCATCATTTACTCTCCCGGGCCACACAAAATGATGCGGCGGGCCAGATTTGGCCCCCGGGCCGCTACTTTGACACATGCTTAAAGGATAGTAAAAAAATGGTTAATTGATTTTCTTAGTCCTTAAAAAGCACTTGAATTTGACCACGAAAATCTGTACTGGCCCTTTTTTGCATGTTGGATCGCAGGGTCTCTGTCTCAACACACATTTATTCAAGTTTGAAGGAGGATAGTCAAAATAAATGTCAGATGTTTTGGACACAGTGAAGCCAGAACAGTTGGAAGAGGTATGCTGCTGAGTGGCTAGGCTAACATTTTGTGTAACTGCATACACACACACACACACACACACACACACACACACACACACACACACACACACACACACACACACACACGGACACACACACACACACAGATGTGCTGTGAAATTTGACCTCATGCCTGTTCCTCATTGAGTCAAACCATAAAACAGAAACATTCCACTTGCAAATAAGGGTTGAAAAGCAATATTTATATTTGGTTTGAAAGACTATTTTTTTTTCTCTGGTTTCATAAATAGATTTAATAGTTAGGCGAGAACAAAAATAATAAAATATTCGTGTTTTTTGAGTGCATATAGTGGAGAAAAATAAAGGCCTATATTTCCAGGAAATAAGCAAAATTGCTGTGAGCAGCCATTTTTTTAGCCAATCAAATTTGAGTATTTCAAATAGTCTGCTTTGCTTGTGATGTTAGAGACTGTTATTTGGATGGCAATGTCGTTACTAAGCATGACGCCACATTTGCCAGGAATCTCTAGCAGAGGCAGCTGGTAAAATGATAACATCAACGTGGTACGCTCTTCAGGTTTGTGAAATTATGCATGTGGACAACAATACACAAACGTAGCATGTTGTGTACCGTTTCTCTGTGTGCAATGTGCAGCTGAAACAACAATAAACAAGTTCTTATACAATTTTTTTCCTATGTTTTTTAATTTTCTGATCGCAAGTTTAAGTGAAACCCATCCTTAATATAAATATATATATTCACCATAATGTACTTTTCCTTTACTTGTTAAAAAAGTATTAGTATTTAAACATGTAGTACTTATCTCTCATTCATTGTACAGTTTTTTTTCTTTTCTTTATTTTACTTTCTAATAGTGCCAATAAGGTTCAAATTATTATAAATTGAATGAGGATTTATTATAGAAAAATGTATTTTATTTGGCAAATGTATTAACCTAGCACATCAGACGGACTGTTCCCGAAATTCACCACGTAAATATTTCATGTCCATTTGGAAAGATAGAATTGAGACCTTTTGTAATGAGATTTTCAAAAATTTATGGCAGCTGATTTGACGATGGTTCTTCTCGTCACACTCATCACCGACCAATCCATATTAAGCTGCAGTATTACAGTTAATATTGGTTTGGAGAAGAGCAAAAAACATGTTTTCCCCTGTCAAAAAAGCTTTTAATGACATTCCTTGTTTCTCCTTTAATGAGGAAATTGAGTGTATTGACTCATCTACAAGAAGTTCATTCCACTTAACCATTGTATTAAACCTGATAGTCACATCCTGGTGATGTTACGTCTCAAGCCCCGCCTCTTTCGCTGGATTAACACAGACCCCGAAGGTCCTGCATGACGGAACAGGCAAGACCGTTTTGCTGTGCAAATCCACAAATTTATAGCAAACCTTTCTACTTCATTGTTTAAAACAATATTCCATTATTTTCACTGCATATAATTTTGGTTTAACTGATAAAAACATTTAAAAAGTTTTCTAATTGATTGTGCTTACTTTGCTCCATTACTATTTTTTATCACACTGGCTTGTAACACCTGCTAGCCTCATTTTATTAGACTCTACGTTTACATTTATTACTATAATGATTAAGTTTATCCGTCTCCTTGTGCCCTGTGATCAGCTGACCACCGATTCAGGGTAGGATAAGCTCCAGCACCCCCCGCGACCCTTGTGAGGATAAAGCGATTCCGAAAATGAATGAATGAACGAACTATAATTAGAATTATAAACTCTTTACATCGCAAACTGGTAATATTACTGTGTTCAAGGGTCCCAAAAAGTTTTTTTTTTGCTTAAAAGACAACAAACTTGTTGACCCCTTTTAAATAAACACCGATGAGTTAAAAATAGTATTCACAAAATAAGGTTGTACTCACTCAATCTGCGTCCATAGAAGAAGGACCGGGATATTGAGGAGACAATAAAAACAGCACCTCAGTTCCGTCCTCATGAAAATGCCAAGTGTGAGTAGAAGCCACATGCAGCTGAAAAAAAGTCAAAAAAGCAGAAGATGAGCGATTGCTCGAATGATTTTTTTTAAAGATGTCCCTCCCCCCTTCACGTGACTTCTATTTCCTCTTAAAGCATCAAACTTGACGTGTAGCATGCGCCACTTCCACTTTTTTACTTCTCCATACAAGCCTTCTTTTTATTTGTTGTATGTTGTGCTCTGCAATAATTTTTATTTTTAATTGGGATTTCTTTTTTCATCTTGAGTTGCTATAAGTTTGATGTTAAAATCCTATTTTTATTCAATTTTGAGTACAAAACAAACATACTCGAAGTAAAAATACATGAAAATGTGTGCTTTTTTAGGCATTTCACTGCCTTTAAAGTAGAAAAAGTCCCAGAATTATGTTGACAAAATTGTTACCCTGATGCTAATCAATGGGATGCATGCATGCAGAAAGGTTTAATTAAAAACTGGAAGATTAAAGCGACTCTAGACGTAGTGTCCAGATTTTTGCTCACAGTTTAGCGGAGAGCCATAAGCACCCATCAAAAGAGCCACATGTGGCTCCCGAGCCATAGGTTCCCTACCCCTGGTCTAACGTCTCAGAATGTTCTTGTACTTTGTGATGTATTTTCTGTGCCAGGTGACATATGTGGATGAAAATTTAAACCAATGAAAGGATTTTATTATAAAAAGCTGAAAAACCCAAGCATAAATGAGCACTATGCTGACTTCACAGCGGCCGCTTCCTGTCACTTCCTGTCCTCTCTGCGTTCCACTTCCTGCTTTGTTAGCTCTATGCCACAATGTCACACTCTGTGTGTGCGTGTGAGGACTCACATATCTCGAGTGTGAAAGAAAAAGAAAAAAGATAAGAGCACAATCAACAATGATGTGCTTGTTTGACTGCTTTTTGGACATTCCCTATCTGTCTGTCACATGAGCCTGCCTCACACAATATTATTTATATACTGTCATAACTCTACTTATGAATGCCTCTAGGTACAAAATTTCCAAGTTTCATTACGAAAGCTTTTATATGCAAATGAGTGCCTCGAGATACAAAAAAAGATCCAACTTCCGAAATCCTCCAGTGAACGCATTTCCCTATCCGTTCTTTATTTATCATGTTTTTGAAAATATTGTCGCGGATGAATTGATTCTCACGTTAGAACCTCGCTACACTACGTGTATAAAATAAACTCAATATTATTAGTATCGGGGTAGTAACTATTACTTATTACTATTGTGGTACATCTAATTCCAAATTACTTCTACTGACAAAATTTTCTAGTTACGAAACCCTTGGATATGCAAATTACTGTTCCAATGGATGAAAACGAGATCCATGTTACAAAATCCCCCAAAGCGTCAATACATTTACTGAATCCCTTATTTTATTTTGAAATTGTCACCGTAGCATTGTGTTCAGCTTGAAAATCTTCCCACACTCTGCTGGCCCCCAGTAAGCTGTTTTGCAAAAACAACTCCCCATTTTCCAAGTTTGCTTAGAAATCTTTGTTCTTTATCTAAAATTACTGGTATGAAATGACTTTCGCAAATGCAGCACAGATCTGGCCCCACTCCTTATAAATGGAGTATCTGGGGAACATTGTCAGGGACCCATACCACCCTGGTCGCAACCTATTCCAGCTGCTGCTCTTTGGCAGATGCTACAGGTGTCACAAAGCACGGACAAATAGACTTAAGGAAAGTTTTTTTTCCCACAGCCAACTTGAGTTAGCACGACACACAATCCCTTCCGTGCAATAACTTCGGGGGTGCAATAACATGTGCAATATCTTAGAATTTACCTTGCAAGGATGTGACATTTTATATTTTTATATTACTTATGTTTTTTTTTCACTGGGAAAACACACTTTGTAGAGTAGCACCACCAATTTTGTTATACGCAGCTGTGTATGATGACAATAAAGGCTTTTGAATTGAAATTGAAATTTGAATTAAATGAAGAAACAGGCCCTGTTATCCAATCATGACTGATTTCGCCGGGCAATGTGGCCGTGGTCCATCTACCAATGCTCAGATATTGAACACCATGATCTTTAAAGCCTCCAGACCACTGAGGGACTGTGTTGTAACCTCAGTCTCAGTCTGCAGAAGGTCCCCACCTTGTGGACTTCCTATGTGTGGCTCCAGTTTCTTACCTAGGTCTACAATGTCTTGTGTGTCTGTCTTGCTACTGCAACCAATAAATTTCCCAAATACAGGATTAAATAAAATAAAGTTCTAAACCAGAAAGAAGTATTAAAAGCGGCGACTCTTTGGCATGGCCTCGCTGTAACCAACAATGAGATGTAGAGACGATTACTCCTTTGGATAGAAGAGGGAGAAATTGCAGGTAATAATGAAGGAGTCGATTATTTCTGAAAAAGCAGCTATATAATGCTAAATTGAAATTATAACTTGAAGTTGTTTAGATGCGTGTTAATGTGTTCCTGCTCACACTTAGAAATAGGAATAGAAAATATTTTTTGGTGCTTGTTATTCATTGGAATAATGAAATTATTTTATTGTTTATGCAACTTTAAAGTTTTTAGGTCATCTGGAGAATGTTATATTGAACTATTTAAGGGTTGGTATTTATAAAGTTTGGGAGCAATTGCCTTAGTAATCATTTGAACTAAGAGTGATCAATTCGGTGCCCAATTTTAATATTGAGGCTTAAGCATGTGACCATGCAACATGTTTGACACACTCTTGTGTAAAAAAAATCTGCTCTTCCAATTTGCTCCTTTATATTAACTTTGGATTGTGTTTGTCCTGAGTGAGCCAAACTAAATGAGTTGCACACTCATATGTTCCCTTCATCACTTTAGAGTCTTTCCAAACGCTGAATGGAAAGAGTCGGGGAAATGAGTCTGCCGATTGAAATGATCCAAAACAATCCCAACAACTCCGTTCCCAATAACAAGATAGATAACTTGTACGAGGATATTATCATATTCCAGAAATTTAGATTACAGTTCAGTATCATAAATACAATCACCATTTTTTCATGAAACGCCCAAATAGTAATACCCATGAAAAATGTATATATATGGTTAATGGACCCAGTTAATTGTCCCAGTCCCAGACAGCAAAAAAACAAAGACGGAAACAAATTGCACAGGTAAGAAACCATGTGTACGTATTTCCTCCCTGCTTTAAGTTTTTTTTAAATGCAAAAAAAAGTATTTGGGGCAAATTTAAACAAGTTCATATTCGTCAAAAATTTAGGCAAAAATTAGAAATACTTTCACATTTCATTTTTTTCCAAATGAATTATTTCCATTAATTATAATTATTAACTTCCAAATCATATTCACTCTACTTTTCCATTAGTTTAAATGCAGTATTAAACACTTAACATATTCATCTCAGGATTTCCCTGAATGGTGACAAGCTAAACAGAAACTCTTTTCTGTCAAACAGGATACACACACACGCACACATTCCACGTACTGATGCGCATGCAGCAAGCAGATGTCTCCTTATATAAAGATCTCTTTGAGCATGACAATGAAAACCAAATGTGAACGCAATTCATCCCCTTTTAGCACATTGACATTTAAGAAAATATTGATAGCATGGGCCTAGTAACTATATTGCTTATTACTATTGTGGTACACCTACTTCCAAGTGACTTCTACATACACATTTTTCAAGTTACGAAACCATTCATTTTGAAATACTTTTCAACCAACCTGGGCCTTCCGCCAACATGCAAGAAGTAGTCCCCCACTTCTTCGTCTTCTCTCTGCAGTAAACAATCCCCGCAGCAGCCTCAATCGCTGCCAGCTGCTGCTTAGAGGAAGAGGAAGAGGAGGGATGACAAGCCTTCATCATGCGCGCGTTACTTCCTCGAGAACGTGACTTTGCGTTAACTCACCCAAGCGCGATTCCAGAAGACGTCAAAAGGGATAATGATGGGGGAGGCATGCAGTCAATGGTCAAGACTGCAGTGGGCGGGGTCATCAACTGCAGTAGCTCCTCCCCCTTACTTTACTACAAGCGGCCGCCAAGTCCCTTCCTTCATCGGTTTGTGTACAGTGAGGGATTTACTGCATGATTTATCTATTTAGGACACGCATGAAAACAACAGCCACGCAATGTGATGATTGACAGGAAGTTGGTGTCAAAATATTGATTGAAATTGGTTTTAATTTGTTAGTTTCCAATTAAATAATTGGACGTCAATAGCCATAGTTAGTGAAATCTGCAAAAGAATGAAAAGAAACACATGCCCACATGTCTAGTATTATTCTCATCAATGAACTCTTTCAGCGTAATGTTACAATATTACCATCCAGTGGTCTTGAAAGACTATATCTCATTTGTTTTAGGAACAAATTTGACGAGTTCAAGTGCATGTGGATTTTTCTGTCCACAAAAAATGCTAAGAATTTATTTGCATTAATACATCAATATATTTTAAAGATAGGGAAAGCCTACTTGTTGATTTATATCAACCGCAACCGATTAACTAATGAGGGACTGTGCGGTAACCTCATTCTCAGTCTGCAGAAGGGCCCCACCTTGTGGACTTTCTATGTGTTGCTCCAGTTTTTTTTTTTTTTTTTACCTCGGTCTACAATTTGTGTCAAAGTGGCGGCCCGGGAGCCAAATCTGGCTTGAGCTTGTCCCAGCCAACAAGGGGCAGCAGGTGGGGGGCACCCTAATGGCCAGCCAATCACTAGCCACAAGGAGACGAACAACCATTCACGCTCACACTCATACCTAGGGGCAATTTAAGGTGTTCAACTAGCCTACCCTGCATGTTTTGGAGAAACCGGAGCACCCGAAGAAGACCCACACAAGCCCGGGGAAAACATGCAAACTCGGCATAGGAAGGTCGGATCGCACCGGGAATTTAACTCTCAATCCCAAAACTGTGAGGTGGATAGGCGGCCACAAAGCAGTATGGTATTCCACAAATAATCTTTACTTGACCAAAAATTGTTGAAAACCAAAAATGTGCTTTTGGGAAAATCTCACTACATGCACGTGGTTACCACGAAGAGGAGAAATTTACAAAGATATGAATGTGAACATTTCAATACTACATTTTCAAGTAATATTAAAACATCTTACTCTATTTTCTTGCATATAAGCCGTATTTGTAACAAAAATATGACTGAATCAAGTTAACCGACTATATGCGCACAAGACTAGAGATGCTATACTCTTTTTCACCGTTAGATGTCGGCAAATTAATATTGCCTATTTGTTAGTTATCTTCTGTTTTGCAGTTAGAAAATTACCATTACTAGATGAACTAGTATAAAACGTTTTCTGTATGTATCAATATCTGCAATCCAGCTGATGATCCTTTGGATTCATACAATATGCGATGATTTTTATCAAGATTTTCCCTTCAAGTAACACATTTGTAGTCCATAATAAAACCCAGAATAAAGAGATGACAATTGTGAATCATTGGGCGACTTATACGGGAGAAATTGGAAAATTCTACAATTTTAAGGCAATTTTAAGGGTGTGGCTTACACGCGGGACCGGCTTATATGTGAGAAAATATGGTAACACATTTTCTGTCTACAGTTCTGGTACTCAAAATCACGTCTGTAGGTGGATCTTGGACAACAACACTTTTATTACCTTTTCATTAGAAATATAACCACAGCCTATAAATTGGTTAAAATGTCTCCTGTGTTTTAGGCATCATACGATTGTGCAAGAGTACATGATGACATGCTGGTGGTGGGTGGTGTGCTTCACACATGTAGAACACAGATACTTCTTTCTGTGGAGTACTCCACTACCTCAATTAGGAAACAGTCCCTGTTCATGACACACTCCTAGTGGACAAACACTGGTTGACCACCTCTAGCAGCGATGAATTCTCCAACGCAGCTGCCACTCGCTCTTTGTCGGCTAGTTGCTTGTTCACTGCAGGGACAGGAAGCAAGGTCAAATACAAAAATCTCACACTAGACGGCAAAAATGTGTCTTACCTGCTTCCTCGGAGGCATGTGTCCCGGGCGTAATGTGCACGTCAATCTAGAGGTGACAAAAAAGTATATCCACCCATTTCAAAATGCTTGCTTCTTAGAGTAGAATTTAATTCATTCATTGATTTTCAAAATCATTCCCAACATCATTGGCAATTTGATAGTGAGACTAAAGACAGGGATAGGGAACCTATGGCTCGTGAGCCACATATGGCTCTTTTGATGGATGCATATGACTCTCTACTAACCTGTGAGGTAAACTATGGAAACTGCTTGTGGGAAAGCGCAGGAATAAAAGCGTTACGTTGGTATTATGGCATTGACACTACCTCCAGCGCCTTATAATATATTTTTGCATTACACTCTTTTGCATGGATTTTCTCATTGATTAGTAACAACGTAACAAAGTTGTCAAAAGAATTCAGAGTCTTTTTATACTTTAAAAGTGGTAAAGTGCCTAATAAAGGCACATATTTTCATGTATGTTGACTTTTAAAGTCGGACCACGGCTCTCAGGGATTAACCTTTAAAAAATATGAATTGTTTATGGCTCTTTCCATCAAAAAGGTTCACAACCCCTGGTCTAGAAGGCCCTCCCCTTATGATGGATTGGACGGCTAGCATAGTCAATCAATGTGTGTAACCTTTAACCCGGTCGTACCTTGAATCGGTCGGGCAGCGAGCGCAGCAGCTTGACTTTTATAGAAAGGCCAATAAGTGTAACCATGCTGCAGTGGGGAATGGTGGGCGTGAACTCCACATCTACATTGCTGTCTGCGTCATTCACCTGCACACCGAGAAAACAACAAGATGATTTTTAAGAAAAAAAAAACAAACTAATATAGACATTTTATCAGATCTTATGCAAACCTACTTTCACTCGGACTTGTTCCACCACATTAAGTTCCTCCAGAGAAAGTGGATGTTCGGGATCATTGATGGATCGAATAAGATGTTTTATCAGTTAAAGACAATAGCTTACCCTTATCCAGTCAGTCATCACATAATGGAATAGAGAAATAAAGTCGTAAATCTACTCACAAAATGTATTGGTTCCAGAACTTTTTTCGTAACTTGAAAAAAAGCAGTACTTTATATGTAAATTTTCTAAAACCACTGTAATACTTTGAATATTATTTTCAAGATAGAAAATTGTACATTTGATAAAATAGTAAGATTTGACAACAGCTTAAGCATTGTGTACTAACTCTCACGATGTTTAAAGTAATTAAGCAGGGTTTTAGTGACAACTAAAAAGGATATCAAAAATTTCTCTGTCATCGATAGGGTCGTGCACGTCCTCGTCCTCGTCAGATGCCGTCTGTCGCCTCTCGTCAGACCGTTGGAAAATGACCGGGTTGGCGTTTTCCAAGTGGGTCCCAACAGACATTTTTAAAACGGTACGTTGAGCCACAAAAGAAAACAAATTGAGAGCTTCAGCTCGTGTTATGCAAGGCTCGTGCTCCTCTGCCTGTAACAAAAACAAAACACACTTCCTGGAAAAACTGCGCACGCGCAAATTTTCCCACGTGATAGCACTTCAGGCGACATAACTCAAGAGAAAAATTCACAACCGTTTATGGTCTACTTCATCTACATTCAACCTTTGCTTTGCAATACGGAAAGCTTATTTCATTTACAATTTAAATAGTTTTTCAAATTAATGTATTTATGGAGTTTTTTTTAGTAATTATTGTTTTAAACCTCAGTTTTTCAAATTAATTAATTCTCTTGGGTTGTTTGTTTGAATTCATACAAGGAAGCTAGATTTAAAAAAAAATACTTTTGTTTTATCCATATTTTTTTACACAAGCAGTTAAAGAAGGGGGTTGGGACTGTGGAAGTCTGGACTAAAAACAGCAGCGGAGTACTTAGGTTATTTTTGGGGTTATACTGCACCGCAGAAAACACTGCAATGAAAAATGATACTTTCGTTTATTTTGCGGTTTAAAAAAATATACCCAAAATAAAATGCCCGTAGCTCTTCCATACATATACCAGAACATTTTGATTGTTAGTCATGGCTTTAAATTTGAGTGAATTGGGCCCCCATGCATGCAAACTCACAGAATGCTGGTTATGCTACAATAAATTAAACCTCAAAAACTCAGTCGACACTTCAGAGTTTGTGACTTTTGCTGGGTAATCCTAAAATGCTTTAATGACACATTGAATGCCCATTTAATCAATACAAGACTATTTTCTCAGCTTGTTCTTGACTCTGTACTGTTTTTTTTTTAATTTTTATATGTACATCTAAAGTCTAATAACACGTAGAAAAATCAAATAAATCTGTGGCAAAATGTGACATCTACTTCACGACAAATAGGGGTGCAATATCATTTAAAAACAACACACTTTTTAATGATCAAATTACAATCAGAACATTCATAACTTCACACTTTAAAGGAATGCAACGGTGTCTTGAGATAAGAGCTACCAGACTTTGGATTTTCCTTGAATTTTAACTCTGGCTGTATTTTTTTTCTTTGCTATGACTTGAAAAAACAAACTCTAGGTAAAAGTGCAGAATCATTGTGACAAATGGCATTTCTATTTACTTCAACTGTAAAAGTTTGTAGCGACAGAGCAAATCTCAAGGCACCACTCAAGATAGAAACCTGAATATTTTGTGAATAATGCTTTCGTCAACAACTATACAAATCGTACCAGTTTGTGTCTTTTGCTTCCCATTCAGAGTGCACAGTACATGTAAAACTGACATTTCAAAATTGCAAGTGTGGAAGAGCAAATTAAGTTTCTCTGCAGCTATTAAGTTTAGAAGACAATTGTGTAAACACATTTCTCCTCTAGCAACACTCATTTCACCATTTAGTATCAATTCAATCACTTGAATCAGGTTCTAATTTTACAACAACAACAAAAACAGACTTCAAATCTTTCTGTACCAAAAAAAACATTTGTCTCCTCAAAGTTAACAACAAATAGGTTACAATTATTCATCTCGGCTTTCCATTCCTAATGCAAGTGAATGTGCTTGCTAAAAAAAGAAAAATGTGTCATTACAATAGTGGACTGTAAAAGCCTGCAATGGAGAGCCAAGCAGAGTTGACACATGCACAGAGAACGTTTTGTTCTGCTGCTGCAGTAAATGATGCAACAGGCGGGACGGGCGTTTCCGGTTTTCCTAAAAGAAGTAGGGAAAAAGCTGTGGTTGTATGATTGCAGGAAACTGTAGAGGAGTTAAGAAGGAAAGTCTAATTTGGGGTCTTTTACATTTGTGTAATCCCCACCCATGTTAACTAATTGCCTATTTGCAAGACCATGTAAATGCATTTAAAAAAAAAGGCTCATATTCCTTGAAAAACACGGACTCTTAGCCCTTTTGTTACCGTATTTACTCGCATATAAGCCTCGCCCTTAAAATTGTTGAATTTTACAATTTATTGCCCCTGGTTCACAAGTTTCACCTGCAAATTCATGGTTTTAATAGTGATGTGTTACGTTGGAGGAAAAAAATCTTGAGAAATGTGTTTTTTTCTGAGATACTGTATGAATTAAAAGCATCTTATTAGGACAATATAATAAAGGCGTTAAAATGCCTGTCCTTGTAAATGCAAAATATCAAATTATTCTATTTGGAAAAAAAATCTATCTTGATGAGAACCTAATGCTTTTTAATGAATTACAATTTTCTCACTAGAAGTTTAAGATGTTGTGGTGCCCAAATTGCTTCTAATCTCGAAATTATTTTGATTTTTTATTCGATTTTTTGGTTCATATTACATCAAGAGTTGTCACTTTCAAACAAGAAATTAAAAAAAACAAAAATCAAAGTGGAATTTTGTTTTATTTCCTAATATCAAATGTACAATTTCCCTTTAAAAAGTAAGTAACCCAAGAACAATCAGGAAGTGTGTCCATAGCGGTCTAGTTTTCACCAAGTCTCTGGGTGCAATAATAGCATGAGATACACATTACGCAAGTATCAAGGCTGATAATTTAACGATCGACCGCAAGACCTTCGATCAGCTTTACATACTATTAGGATGTGCTGTCATGGCAAACGCAACAAATCTATTGATGCCATGATGAGTGAGCGGTGGCAAGAACAAGTTAGTTTTTTCACCTTTTATGCAAGATACGTTTTATTTCTTGAATTTCAGTCATAGATGTCAAAATAAATTTAGTTTAGTGTTTTATCTGTTTATCTTTTCTCTATTTTGAAATAAATGGTGTTATGGTGTTTCGTCTTTGTCACCTTGCAGTTTCATGCATGTCGTCTTTTTCTGCGCATATATAAGCCATACCTTCAAATCATTCATTATTTTTTGTCCGACAAATGCGGCTTATTTACGAGTGAATGCGGTAAATGAATATCTGGCCAAATTAATGCCAGCTAAATGGCGCCAGGTCTCTTTAAGGCAAATGCTGAACATTTTATAGCTTAATGCAGTTATTTCAATTTTGTTGTTTTATCACAGTAAATTGGTTAATTTACATTTCAAAAACCAAAAGCCATTAATTTACGAATGTTATTGAACTTTACATATTTAAGTGTTCCGATATTTGATGTGAGAGACCATTTTTGCATGATTTACATGAGCCAAAATAACATGCTTTTTCTCTCTCTAAATTGTTAGAATCATTTAGTTCAGATGCACTGTAACTATTTTCTGTGTAAAACTGGAATCTTAGTGTTCAATAAGTATTTTTTTCAAACCCAAGTCTTCAAAAAGTAAGGGTCATCTCATAATGAAGATCATATTAAATTCGGGCCAACACAGGATGTTAGGATTTGGGTTTTGTTTTAACTTACTCACGATTTCTTAAAGTGGTATACACACCAACAAGAGGTTTAAACCAAAGGGCCTTTTTTTAATAGTCAATGCTGATGTCGTTCTCTGTGCATGATGACATTGTCATGCGATGAATGACCATGTTCACTCATGATTGTAAACAGATCATTTTGAATTGGAATATTGACCTCAATTCCTAAATTTGGACTATGTCCATCCTTGTCCGAATTTTAGTTGCATAAAGCGCTGAAAATATTTTCAAAATATGATGTAGATTAAGTGATTTTAACCCACTGACTACCATTGATGGCGATACATGTCCATATCAGTTTGACTTCAATTATAAACGTATTGGACGTCTGTTACTGCTAAGATAAACAGTATACATTCAAAACATTATGACAATCTGACCCTGTATAAAGTTAGAACCAAAAACATTTCTACTATCTCACACTGCTAGAAAATTAGTATTTTGCACAACACTCCTGATTACTATCATTTGTATATCTAATTGTGCCCACCATTTCACATCCAACAAAATGTGCCTAATGAAGGGATTAAACAAATGCAAATTACACTCCAAAATGCCCAGTAGTCAGAATTCTACTTCCAGATCGTCTTCTTCCTCTTTTGGATAATTTAGGATTTTAGGTCATGTGTTGCCATGACAACCAAACAGAGGGAATCCCCCTAAGGGAAAAGCACCAGGGAAAGCAGATGTGGCTGGAATACTCCACCCATGTTTCCGATGCGACTTTTAGTGCAATGCACTTTCACTAGATAAAATGTTTTATAACCCCGTGGCTGAAAATTAAAAGGTTCAAATAGATATGCTTGGAAATTAGATGGGCAAGGGTGTTTTTTTTGTGTGCACATAATCTTGCTGATTTCAATGTAACCAGGACTAAATGAATGAAAAGGGCAAAAGAGAGATGCTTCTGCTTTTCAGTTTTTTTAACAGTTAACTTAAAATCTTTAACCCAACAGAGAAAGATGGAGATTTTGAGTCGGTCATTTTTAACCGCTTGATGCCCAAATGTATATTTAGTGAATATGCATGAACAGTAACGAAGGAATACATAAGCCTTTTTAAAAAAAATATTATATAAGTATTTTGCAAAAAATGTTTTTTTAAAAAAAGCAACAAAAAATGAAAGTAAATCGATTTTTGTAATGAATTGGGCGGTATAGGTATCAAGAGCATAATAAAAATATTTTTAAATTAAATAGAAAAATAAGGATATGACAAGAAGGGTTGCTGTGAAATTTAACTTCTTGCATTTTTATTTTATGATTATTTTTTAACTTTAACTTTAAACTAAGACATCCAAAAATGATTTAATTAGATTTTTTCCTTATTTGTTTTTAAATGAAGTTTTAAAGAATGAAAATAGCAATAACAAACGTTGAGATAATGTTTAGGTTTTAATACTTTTAACTCAAAATAAAAATTTGCTTGCAATTCACTGAAAAAAATGTAAGTTAATATAGCAAACTACATAAATTGAAAAGTAAAGATGCTGTGATATTCAAATTTGGAATTTGGTGTTTTAAAACAAATCTTGAATTAAATAAAAACTAAAATATAATGACAACTAATAAAAAAGAACAGCATGTACATGCTCATGTTGTTAACATTACATTTGAAAACAAATTGAACATTTAAATTTAATCTTTGAGTAACTCATTAGCTGCAACTGATGAGAACAAATGTTGAGCTCTTTAGTCAAAACTATTAAAACGCAACCAGTATGTTAAACAATGCTTCCATCTTTAAACAAGGAAAAATTAAAATAGCATACACCGTTGTTTTAAGGTTCAAATCAACTTAAAAAAAAGGATCAACCGTTAAGAGGGAGTAAACCACATTAAAATAAGACTATGAAGTGGACTACCCTTGTTGTGTATGCTACTTTTGCATTTGCGTGTTTGTGCGTGTGTTCAAGTCCTTAATGCACACATCCTCAAATTGGCGAATGTTGTGCGCGAGTGTGTGCCTACGTGTGCAGTCAGCCCAGTTTGGTGATCTGTAGGTCTCCGTCTATCCGCACCGTGTCGATGGAGGCCAAAGATTTTACTTTGTGGTAAAAGTCAAAGAGCTGGTGTCCGTCCACGAATATTCTGAACCTTTGGTGCTCGCAGTGGATCTCCACCTGGAAAAGCAGACATCAGATAAAACTTTGATGAGAAAGGCATCAAAATGCGGTCCTATTTACTTTTATAATCAGGATGCTCTTACGTAAACTGTGCATAACACAAGCATGAGGCTCAAAAGTGTCACAGTATTGGACCTTATTTGACAAACGGCTGAGCGACTCATGTTCTCGTCGTCACCACGTTAAGAATTATTAGAGCAGAATGTGTGACTTTTCCTCAGGTCATGTGGGTGAAATTCATATCACATATGTTATCTACAGCTGTGCAGGTGCAGAAAGAACAGCATGTATCTGCGTGAATGTGGAATTTCCTGTTTGCTTGTCAGTTGTGCAGAGCCAGAAACGTGCATATTTGCTCTTTGGGACCCCTAGATTAGCTCATTCTGTTTATAAACATGCAATTGCAATCTTCTGTCTACTCTACTCCAAGATGTCCCTTTCACTAACAAATTCATCTAATGTAATTTTTTGTCGACAATACTAATTTTCATTATCAATTTTGGAGCCATCTTTAGATGATAATACTAATAACAACACCCACTTTTTATCGGAAAAATGACTACTGCTTTTGTGCTTTGGTAGGGAGATGTCAGCATTGATAATATTTTTCACATTGAAAAACATGTTAATTTACTTTGCTTTTAATGTGGTGAATCAGCAATGATTATCACCAATATGTGTACATTTCCACTAAATATTTCTACGACTACGAATAACAATTAATATGATAGGATGTTAACCTGGCCACGTCACTTATTCATTGCCAGTAATGTCCGAAAACTGTCTAAAAGTCACCAAAATGTATGGATGTATGCATTTAAGAATGATAAGCCCCTCCTAGCGCACATTCTATAGGGCCAGGGCTTAACAATGGTGATTGCAAAGAGTCTTCCTTAAACAGAAACATCAGACAAAAGATGATCTGTTCCCGAGATCCAGAGCTACCAACCGCCGCCAACCCCATTTCAGGAGTACCCTTATCCCATTTCCGAGTTTTTTCCAGCGTGAATGCCATTCACGCAAAATCCATATAAAATGTAAAAACTAAATAACATAGAACAATTGAAATCAAACTGTTATCATCATGTTTTTACATTATTGAAATATTGTGATTTTGCACATGATTGAAAAAGCACACTATAATGGAAATAGGTTTTTCTGTTTGGGTCCTTTTACAGTTATTAATTCCACGGTGAAGTCACACATGTATGTTCTGCAATGTGCAAATGTCGGTCCTTTTGTAGATGGCTTCAACATGGAATATTTCATCGAGTACGAACCAATAAACTTCTGCGAGTGTTTGGGTTTCCTATTAGAAGTTTCATCCAAATTGCACTTAACCCGAATCAGCACATTGATAAGATTTACCAATGCTGTGTACACTTCTTTTAGAACAACCCCAGAAATGATAGGATTTGTTTCAAAACAAAAGAATGGTGGTTTAGGCAGCCTTAATAATACTTACTTCCCTTACGAAAAAAAAGAAACCGAAAATGTTAAAGCGATAGAGGCTACCTATGCAATCGATTCCGAATCGATACTGCCACTGGCTTCTGCGTGACGGCGCCATCTTGGGGGGAAAAAAACTGGAAAAAACATTATTTGGACCATGACGGCGGGCCGGATTAAAAAGCCTGACGGGCCATATGTGGCCCGAAGGCCGTAGTTTGCCCATGTCTGAGCTAGATAGTTACAGGTGGTTGACAAATTCACTGCTTCCTAACCCCTGTGCACACTGGTGTGCCGCGAGCATGATTTTTAAATGCAAGAAGTGTGCCACAGCTCAAAAGAAGTTGGATAAAACTGGTTTTCAATATAATTCCGAGGGAGAAGTCCAATCGTTTAGTTGAGACTGTAATTATTGTGTCGGACAAAACCGCAACTAGTTTTATGACTGTCATGGAGGCGCATTTTCGTTTTCATGGACCGAAAACAATAAACAAGTACTCATTACCAACACAAAAACTGCAATCACGACACACCGTTGGTACTCTCACGTTACCCACTCAGAACACCAACACGCAATATCTTTTAAAAGCAAGCAAAATCACTTTCTTTCATTCATGAAGGTGTTTTACCCTGAAAGGTTGATCTGGGATGAAGGGAAAGTAGGCGGTGGAGGCCTCAGCTTCTGTCCACTTGCCGGCCACGCGAGCGCTACGCAGGAACTGGCGGTCCGAGAAGCGGGCCGTAAGTTTAATAGCCACATCATAGGCTACCTCCTCCTTGTCCCGGCCGCAGGTCAGGCTCACGTCAAAACTGAAAGGGTTAAAGAGAAATGAAAGGAGTCAACATAGGGATTGCCAGATGTTGGAGTCCATGGGCTAATCTGGGATGAGAGCTGGAATGAATCATAATCTCCGTTGCTCGTTTGGGCGCCTATGAGCACACGTGCGGAAACTGGAGATGAACGAGTTTAAGAGGCCTTACGTAAGAGTCACCCGGAGGTTATGCTGCATTAGGCTGGGTGATCAGACCAAAAAGAAATGTTACACCCTTAGTTTCCCAGTTATTATCACCTATTTTTGAAACCCATTGTTTAATTCGGGTGGGTGAGTGGTTAGCGCGTTGGCCTCGCAAAGGGGGACCTTGTTTCAAATCCAAATCGGTCCACCTGTGTGGAGTTTGCATGTTCTACCTGGGCCTGTGTGGGTTTTCTCCAGGTAGTCCGGTTTGCTCCCACATTCCAAAGACATGCGTGGTAGGCTGATTGGACACTCTAAATTACCCCTAAGTATAGGTGTGAGTGTGAATGGTTGTTTGTCTCCTTGTGCCCTGTGATTGGCTGGCCACCCAATTCAGGGTGTCTCCCACCTCTGGTCCAAAGTCTACTGGGATAGGCTCCAGCACCCCCCACGGTTCAGAAAATGAAATGATTTTTAATTCTTTTTAACTGGTAGTTTTACAGACTGCAATAAAGTAAAGAGTAGTTCAACACTTTAAATGGGAAGTATTAACATTCAATTAAAATGCCTCTCACAAACAATGCTAATATGAATCCGTAATATCTACAATAGAAACAAAGATACAAAACCAAAAATAAACAACATAAAAATTCAAGAAATAAGTCACTCAACAATGCTTGGAATCCATTAAAGGTGCACACATTGGACACTGATACTAAATACTAAAAAGTCAATAGAGGAATTAGAATTGCACTTGTTGCTATTTCACTTTTTTTGATAAACCGGTGTGTAAATATTTTCTTTCGCGTTTCAATTATGTTTATACATATTAGCATTGTAAAGGGTATACTCTCCTTTAATGGGCAGTATATGTCATTTTTTTGTGTTTGTTGTGTGCTTAACTATATTTAGACTACCCTACCATCATCCTTGATTGATTAAGTGTGTGATATTATATAAATATAAGATAAATATAGAGCAATCATAGAAACCTAACATGTCCCAATACTTAAGCGCAGTTAGAACATCAAATTTATGCTGGTTGTGGTCAGCTGTAGTGAGCAATGAAGTCACAGGGAGGCGGGAGGGGAGAGATGGTTCCATGCTGAACTTTCCATGCAGGGTCAAGTCACACCCAGAGAAGTGGCCACCCCCCTCTGCCCTCACCGCCCTCCTTCCTCGCTCACTGGTTCTGGAGAAGGAACGCCCCAAATGCCTTAAAAAAGTCGTCATTCTCCATGTGGCGCAGAGAGCAGTAATTATTCATTGGATTCGGGGTGAGTGGGGGTGGAGGGGAATGGCCTGGCAAATCTAGAACTAAAAGGTTTATCTCTTCATCTCATGAAATACATAAAGCCCTTGACAGCCACAACAGGGCAATTTTTTGGGGGGTCCAAATTGAAACCACGGAATTACATCAAGTAAAATCTTTTTTCAGACTGCTTAGAACTAAATTTAAAGTCACTTTCCGGGCAAAGTCTTGCGATCCTTTGTTAAAATATCAGCCTTGACAACTGCGTAATGTGTATCTCATGGAATTATTGCACCCAGAGACTTAGTGAACACTATAGCGCTACGGACACACTTCCTGGCTGTGCTTACGTGACTTCCTTTTTGAAAGAAAATTATTTTACATTTGTGATTATTACATTAAACAAAATTCTGCTTTGTTTTTTTCCTTTTTTTTTCTTTTTCGCAAGTGACAACTATTGCAGTAATATGAACCATCAAAAAAAGAGATATTTCGACGTACGAAGCAATTTGGCCGCCACATGTTAAATTTCTTTTTGTATTTATTGTAATTGCTCTTGTTAAGAAGCGTCAGGTTGAGATAGACATATCTTTTTTCAAATTTAATAATTTGCTATTTTGCATTTACAAAGACAAGCAAATTAATTTCCTTCTAATATTGACCCTAAGTGTGCTTTTGATTCATACAGTATCTCAGAAATACCACCAGTGAAGATTTTTTTTCAACTCACTTTTTTATACTCACTATTAGAACCATGAATATTGAGGTTAAATTTGTGAATCAGGGGGCGGTTTACACGCGAGAAATTCTAAAATTCAACAATTTTAAGGGTGCGGCTTACACACGGGGGGAGCTCATATGCGAGTAAATGCGGTTTTAAGGAAAAGCAAGCAAAACAATCAGAAACAATAAGAGTGAATGAGATAAACTGGAAAGATAGCAAAGTACCACAAGCTGTTTCATCTTAGGGCTGCAGAAATGATTTTAAATCTTTTTAATGGGATGACGCAATGTTTTAAAAGTGCATCACTTCCAACTTTTGTGTTGTGGGTATGCAATACAAAAAGGGTCACTTTTTAAATAGTATTTTTTAAAGAATAAGGTGTCTATATAGCATGTGTTTTATTAGCAGTTTTTTTCTTTTTTTTATATGAATCTTGTTGATAAGAACTCAGTGTTCAGTCTAATTTCAGCATTTAAGTCTAAAACTAAGGAGAAATTTGACAGAAAGTGGGAAAAAGCCAAACAACTAGATAGACCAAAAGGTTTCTAAATCTTCTAAGATACACAAAGCTGCAATCATGTTGAGCGCGATCAATGGCCTATACATGCTTTAATGCACCGAAAAGATTAGGCATACTTAAGATGAGTTTTACACACACTGAGAAAGAAGACAGGCAAACTGCAAAAGTCTAAGTATTCCGAGTGCATCAACGCTTTGTGCTATAGACACATTTTGTGACTGATGTCTAGTTTATCAGTATCATTTAATGCAGGGGTGGTAAACAGGTTGGACACAAAGAGCAGAAAATCTTAAATTGTGAGAGTCAAACAGCCACACCTTATGTCAGAAGCATCATAAAAAAATTAATCTGCCAAATTATTCATATAACATAATTTATTATTTGTTTATGATGGGCTCAAGTAAATTTGAGTTAGGTTTAAAAGAGAATAAAATAAGAGAACCATGAAACTACGCAGAGCCACAGTATATACAAAAGATGATACGGAACAAAGAGCCACATTCATTTTGGCCAGGAGCCACATGCGGCTCGTGGGCCACGTTTTCGCCACCCATGATTTTGTGCCTCTCATTTTTTGAACCGCTTTATCCTCACTAGGGTCAGGGTAGGTGCTGGAGCCAATCCCAGCTGACTTTGGCCAGAGGTGGGGGACACCGTGAATTGGTAGCCAACCAATCGCAGGGCACAATGAGACAAACATGCTCACACTCATACGTTGGGGCAATTTTGAGTGTCCAATCAGCCTACCATGCATGTATTTGAAATGTGGGAGGAAACCTGAGTACATGGAAGAAACCGGAGTACGTGGAGAAAACCCACACAGGCCCGGGGAGAACATGCAAACTCCACACAGGTGGACCAACCTGGATTTGAACCGAGGTCCCCCACTTTCATTTATACTGGATATTTTTTGTCACTTTAAAACAATTTCAATTACTACTTTACATTACCCGCCATTGGCGGGAATATAAGTCATCAATTCATTCTCCCTGGTACCAACTGTACAGCCATCATTCACTGCCAACCCTCCCAGTTCAGATTGGCTATCTTTCAACATGAATTGCATTGAAACATGATTATTATTTAATGTTCAAATGGATTGGGGTTCTACCACAGTCAATGAGGTACCTGTCTGGTTCCAAGTCCACAATGCCCATCACTATGATCTTCTTGCCGGGCCTCATCCCGCCTCGGATGCGTCCACTGAATGGCACCGTCTAAAAAAAAGGATATACGCTTGTAATGGTATACAAATTGATGAATGGACGCCCCCCACACACCTCCATTCATTCCTACCAGGAGCCGTGCTAGATCCTCTTTGTCAGGTGAGATGAGGCCGACGCCCCCTAATGAGTCATTCAGCTGTTCGTCTTCCAAAACCTAAAAAAAAAATATTCTTTTTTCCCCTCCATTGTAATAAATGATGGTCCGTGCGTGAACACAATACGGGAGCTCGACGGTCCAGGTGAGCTTATAAAATTCGTCTCGCCACGTGCAAAATCTATGGTACAGAAACCGAACCCACGCGCGGACACAATAGAATATCTTTTTTAGAAAGCAACGCGCCTCGTCTGACTGCACGAATACTCACAATCGCGTCGTTTTCTGCCTGCACCGCCATCTTGAGCCGCATAGGATGCTGTCTGTCCCGGTGGGTGGAGGAGGCGGAGGAGGGTGTGACGAGCACCAGGAGGCGGGGGAGGAAGGAGCTGCCTACCGGCCGTGTGTCCGCGTCGTGGCACTCTTTCCGGAGCCGGTAGCGGGGCTACTATGTCGTCGTCTTCCGCTTAGACTTGCTGATGGGCGGCATAGCATTAGCAGTAGCCGTAGCCAGAGGGTATTCCCGCAGCGGGTGGTTGGTTATCTGTTGACGTATGCTTTTTTTCATAATTACACACTCCCCCGTTTAATCCCCGTCTGTTGGAGAGAGCTAATCACACGCTTCACCCAATTACATAACACGTGTGCTTATTTTTAAACTAAACATCGCGTGCTTATTTTTAAACTAAGCCAGCATTCGTTTTGGATGGTTTAATTGCGAACCAAGTGTATGAGTTTTTGTCATAAAAATGAGATTTAATGTACCTAGTTGTAATTGATGGATGGGGAGACCCCGCCCATTTTTTCAGACCCGTCTTTGCGTTAAGTCATGCAAGTACGCTGCTACCTCCAAGTGGATATTTAATGTCATTGCAATGCAAAAAGTCGCGTTTTCACTAATCGCGAATTCAAATTTGCGATTTTTTCCACCATTAAATATGTCTCATCTCATTTTCGGAACCGCCTTATCCTCACTAGGGCTGTGGGGGATGCTGCAGCCCATCCCAGTAGACTTCAGACAAGAGGCGGGCGACCCCCTGAATTGGGTGGCCAGACAATCGCAGGGCACAAGGAGACAAACAACCATTCATGCTCACACTCATACCTAGAGGCAATTTAGAGTGTCCAATCCTCCTACCATGCATGTCTTTGGAATGTGGGAGAAAACCCACGCAGGCCCGGGGAGAACATGCAAACTCCATGCAGGTGGACCCACCTGGATTGGTACCCAGGGCCCCCACTGTGAAGCTGATATGCTAACCATTTAGTCGCTGGGCTACCCCATTTAAAGAAGGGTGCTGGAGCCTATCCCAGCTGACTCCGGGCCAGAGGTGGTGACACCCTGAATCGGTGGCCAGCCAATCGCAGGCCACAAGAAGACGAACAACCATCACACCCATACCTGGAGGCAATTTAGACTATCATACATGTTTTTGGAATGTGGGAGGAAACTAGAGGAAACCCACACAGGCCCGGGGAGAACAATATTTGTTGTGCAATATTTTACATTGTGCTATATTTTAGAATGTATCTTGCCCATACATGACTTTTTATATTACTTATTTATGTTTTTACCGAGAAACACGCACATTGTGGACCACTAATTTTGTTATATGCAGCTGTTGTATAATGACAATAAAGGCTTTGACAACATGTGAACTCCACACGGATGGACATGACCTGGATTTGAACCCAAGACCCCAGAGGTGTGAGGCTGACACACTCGACCCACCAGGCTGTGACGAAAAAGTCTAAAGTTTTTTTTCTTTTTTAAATATTTTTTTATATTTTTTATGATAAAAAAAGTGATGGGGAACAAATCAGTCCATTCAAAGCTTTGTTGTCAAACTGATTTTACGTCACAAAACGAAATAAACAAACAAAACAAGGAATTGTTGAGAGCTGATTTATCCTCCCCCTCCTCCCTCGTTTTTCCCCATTTCGTCACTTCTCTTGGTGTCCAGCAGGAGGCTCTGTCGTGCACGACGTTCACTGCAGCAGTGACCGACGAGGATGAGGAGGCTGCCGGCCCGAAAGATGTCATGATGGCGGATCATACCGAGTTGGGAATCCGGGTAAGGTGCATCATCACGCGGTTTGCAAAACCTCGCTGTCGTGCATGTCCACGAAGATGCCCGTCATAAATATTTTGATTTGACGTCTTACAATTCTCGCGGAATGCATTGCTGCGTTCAGATGTTGCATGAATATGTGCAGCTCACGTCGGTATTTTATGCAATTTAAACAAAAATCCATATTATTTTATAGGAAACGCGGTGCCTAGGGTTAGAGTTAGCCTAGCTAGATGACTGTAAATTGAGTTTCTGGGTTCGAATGTTGGATGGGAGGGTTTTTATTCAATACCAGACCACTCCAATTTAAATTGATTTAATATAGTACATCACTGTCACTGACAGTGAATAAATAGAGATTTTCCACTCATTATCTTGAGTTAGTATAGCCAAATAAATAAACACGAATAGAGTCTCAACCCATTTTCTGAACGGCTTTATCCTCATTTGGGTCGCGCGGGGTGCTGTAGCCTATCCCAGCGGACTCCCGGCCAGAGGCAGGGGATACCCTGAATCGGTGGCCAGCCGGAGACAGAGAACCATGCACACTTACACCCCTACTTAGGGGCAATTTAGAGTGTCCAAATCTGCCTACCTTGCATGTTTTTGGAATGTGGGAGGAAACCGGAGTACCCGGAGAAACCCACGCAGCCCCTGTGACAACATGCAAACTCCACACAGGTGGACGCGACTTGGATTTGAACCCATGACCCTCATTGGGCCGAGTAATAAAGTAATAAATGAATTTAAAAAACAATAAAACGAAGGCACTGTGCAAATTAGCAACAGCAGTCATAAGGCTGCTTTCATCAGGCATGTCACTACTTTGCTACAATAGAATCATGCTTCAAGGATTAATCATGGCTTCCAATCACCCTTAGTTTTGAATTAGTGTGAATAGTTTTTTGTCTTTACATTGGGGCCTTGCATTTCGGATTGTTAATAATTCGTTCAGTTTTCATACGGCTTTCCCTCACGAGGGTCACAGAGGTGCTGGAGCTTATCCCAGAGGTAAGATTGGGCTGAGAAAATCCAGGTCAACACAACCAGGCCGAGCCCGACCAATTAACTTGATTTTTTCATATTTCATTTTTTTTGTGAGAACTCGGGACTCCCGAGTTGGGAGGGGCGGGGTGATACATTAAAGCCTGTCATTCCAAACTGTATAAAGATTTACATCTTTTGTATTGAATGACTAATATATATGTGGGCGGCCCGGTGGGGCAAGTGGTTAGCTCGTCGGCCCATGATTTTGGGTTCCTGGGTTCAAGCCCAGGTTGATCCACCTGTGTGGAGTTTGCATGTTCTCCGAGCTTGTGTGGGTTTCCTCCGGGTACTCTGGTTTCCTCCCACATTCCAAAAACATGCATGGTAGGCTGATTGGACACTCTAAATTGCCCCTAGGTATGGGTGTGAATGTGCATGGTTGTCCATAGCAAATAAATAACAGTGCCTTCTCTGTTTTATCCAAATTATTGATTTTATAAGTTTTAGTTTAGTATCCACACATTGTATATATATTTTTTTTAAAGTCAGCGAACGAGACCACACATCGTTCTAGTATCATCTTTTTCGGATGATAAATCGCTGTTTTTTTTATAGTTTGGCCAGGGGTGTGACTTATACGCAAAATTATCAACACATTTTTTATTATTATCGCATCGTCTACCCTCCAAATTGGGGGACTTCTTTAAAAGTGACACCAAGGATGAAGTTTTCATTGGATTTGGTGATTTGGAGTGAAACTGATAGTTTGGTAAACTTGTTAGCATGTTCTTTATGCTAGTTATCTGAATAACTCTTAATATGTTATGTCCTTACTGACATCACCCGGCATGTCAGTCATGTAACGTTATTATACCATACACTTATTCAGCCTACTGTTCTCTATTTTGTATGCATTTTAAATTGCCTTTCAAGATGACGTGTGTTTTTGGTGTTGGATTTTCATCAAATAAATTCCGCCCAAAAATGCAACCGACTTATATATGTTTTTTTTTCCCTCTTAATTATGCATTTTTTTGGCTGGTGCGACTTATACTCAGGTGCGACTTATAGTCCAGAAAATACGATATGCATTTTCATAAACATATATTTATTTAAAAAAGGCAGCCAGTGAAAAGCCCGGCCTGACCCTACCTAAACCTGAAGTTACGATTGACATTTTAGGCTCGCCCAACTCGCATTTCGAGTTGAGTACGGGCTTGCGCTTATGATCTTATCTCTCGTAGCCAGTCAATTTCACATCACAATATGACAAAAACACTCATAACTATGGACATTTTGGAGTGTTCAGTCAGCCCACAATGCATGTTTTGGGGATAAGAGAGGCATGGGGAGAACATGCAAACTCTTAACCGAAAGCTTGGAGCCAGGGATGGAACCCTTACTCTCAGAACTGTGAGACGGATGTGGTAATCATTCTGTGGATTGGCATATTTGCAAAAATTTTAACCATTGATTAAAAAATAAATATATATTTATTTTCTGTTTTAACCTAACGGATCAAACGTCTATCGCTGTCAGTGATTTTAGAAAGTTGACAAGGATTTCATTTTCAGCACTCGCAAAGTGTGTGTATGTGAGATTGCAAAACCTGTTCTGCTACCTTACAAGCATGTGCTTAAAAAGGCGCGTGCTGTTGTGTTTGTTGGTCCGTGCGTCGCATTCCATCACTTCATCTCCATCCTTTGTATGTTTTCTTCTTTTGCTTCTTCTTACTGTGAGTATCTCTCATGTGAGTTTTTTCTCCTCTTATGATGTAGTCATGCTTTTTCATTGCAGCCAGATGGATTCTTGCTGCCTCGGTTGTGATTTAGACGGATCAGGGGTTGTGGGGTGGAGTGACAGAAGTGACATTTGGCAGATTATTATTATGCAACAACGCTAGCCTCGTGTGCTCTAATCTGCTTGCTGGTAAAGGTTAGATTTTTGATTGAATTTTGTTTTCATTGTGCTTTATTGTAATTAAGAAAGGTTGAGAATGTCGTCATGTGAGTTGGTATTATTCACATTGGGGTGAAAGGGCATAAGACCTTGTCTGAGTCACATTCTTTAAATTGAATTGCATTGCGTGAAACAGCATCTAAGTGCTGGTAATCTTCTGACGTACCAGTTGTGACTGATTTTGTATGTCATGAAGTTTGCCCCTGAATTGACAGTAGTAATAGCAGTTTTATAAAGGTTTTATAATTAAAAAGCATTTTTTTAATGGTAAGTGACTTGTACAAACCATGTAAAAGTACAAATATGCAGATATGCAGCATATGTTGATTGTCGCTGTTTGCAGATGCACGAGAAAACGAAGAGCGACTTAGAGGCATCGCTGGAGCCCACCTTGGGAGACCCGGCTATCCAATGTCGGGACGTGTGCCGTTCATATGGAAAACTTCAAGTTCTTAACAACCTTAACCTAACTGTGCCACAGGGGCAAATGTAAGTAAAACATTTTCATTTAGACTGTTTTTTTTGGTTAACTCCTGTGTTTATGTGGTCATAGATAGAACTATTGTTTTGCATTGTTGTTCTTGAAGGGGATTACGTGTGAAAAATGGCTGGGATTGAATGAGTTAATGACAACAAATTAACTTCAGTAAAAAAGGTTCACCTAAAAAAGGTGCTGGTTGTGTAATCAGTTCCATTTGTCTGTAAGATTAGTTATTTGGGTAATAAAATCAAAAGTCAAATGGAATTTGGGTTCCAGATGTCTCAGGAAGGACTGATGGCAAAATTGCCAAACTTGCAAAATATGTTTATAATATGAATTAGAAGAGGTTTTAAAAGTTTTAAAAGTTCATTTAAAGTGTTGACTTAAAATGCGTCTAGGTCATTTTTTAAGGGCATTTTAGTTTTCAATTTTGTCTCAATTATTTATTGTCTGTTTATTTTGTTATTTACTATAATTACTATTTTTGTAATCATTTTTTATTCTTCTTATTAAATGTGTATTTTTTTAGACATTAAAAAATTCCACAAAGAATGGACTACGAATACTATAAATATTTGCACTTTTGTCATCGATTTTTTTGTATTCGTATTTTTACTATTACTTTTACATCTGTATTCTTTGTGTATTGTGAATTTGTCGAACAATGATATGGTTACATATTATTGATCGTATAATAATATTTTGATTCCAATGCATATTTAACACCTAATATAATATAATAATAATAGCATGAAGTAAATATGAGCTTAGTCGTCACCTTTAAACCAAATTTAATTGGTGACTAAATAGGCCTTCTAGTATCTTAAATTTCAGAATAAATTTGTCACAAAATGTGTCCGGACTGTCAATAGAATTAACTAATTATACTAATGGAGTCTACTTGAACTAACTGAACCTTTACACATATTTATTAATATTACTATTATTAGTATAAGCAACATACATGTAAACATGTGTCAGAATAGATAAAAATGTTTTTAAAAACATTTCCTTTTTCCAATACGTTTTGCTGGTACCAATCTAATTGGTTGCCTATTTGATGTCCATATTCTTAGAATAATAAAAATAATGCATAAAAATAGAGTAACCACTTGTTAGGATTTGAGTAACGGAGGGGATCCCAAAGCAAACTCGCTTTGTTTTATGGATTTTTTTTTTTTTTTAATGTCTGTAAAGGGGGCACGTACATTGTGTTGGTCGCTCGGCAAGGGTGGTCGAGACCTGGCCTGGTCGGCGTGGTGGGACACCGTGGAGACGTAGAGGAGGAACACAGGGTCAAATCCTAGGGGCAAGAACAAGAGCTTGCGAGTCAGATTTAAGAACAATAAGAGGAGAATGCGAGACACAAACGAGTTGAAACGTCCTTTGGCTGTTTTAAGGTGACTGATATAGATTGCCTGCAGCTGTGGCCAAACCAGACCATCCCCGCTATGTCCAACCTGTAATAAACCTGTTGGAGGGGTTTCCTGTAGCCTATCCCAGCTGACTCCAGGCCAGAAGTGGGGTACACCCTCAATCGATGGCCAACCGATTGCAGGGCACAAGAAGACGAACAACCATGCGCACTCACACCCATCCTGTTTGGAATGTGGGAGGAAACCAGCGTACATTACCTCAGTGCCCAGATTCATTAGTGATTGCACAACTTAATTTTGAAGTTACAATTATATTTTTAGGTTGTACTTACTCAGACTTTCTTAACAAAACAACAACATTTGAGTCAGTAGTTTGAATTTTTACAGTTTATAGTATTTAAATTCATTTAATTTCACAGAATGATCAACATGACTCACCAAAAACCATCCACGGTCTTGTATTTTACTCGGCGTCCTTAGGTAGACCCTCAGTTTGGTTTTTCAGCCGTCGGACGTCATCAAAAAGGGAAAGATGTGAGCTGCAACATTGCTCACCCTTGCTGCATTCCTCTAAGATCATTGTTGTGTGCTACATTCTCTATTCTCAGAATATTTGTCGTTCATATTTTCCTCTTAATTTTTTTTTTTAACCGGCAGCTACGGCCTCCTGGGCCCCAGCGGTTGCGGCAAGACCACCATACTGAAATGCATCGTAGGAACTCTGAACATCTCCCGGGGTCAAATCAGTGTCCTGGGCAAGCCACCAGCGTTTCCCGGTCACGGCGTCCCAGGCAGGATGGTGGGCTACATGCCACAAGTGAGCCCCCTCTGTCTTTTTATGCCTGCATTTTTTGGATAAACGCTTCATAACCTGCATGCTGTGTCATTCAGGAGCTGGCCTTGTACAATGAGTTCACAATTTGCAACACGCTCAACTTCTATGGACGAATCCATGGATTGACGTTCAAGGAAACGGAGGCCCGCATCAACTTTCTCGTAGAGTTCTTGGACCTACCGCAGAAGAACCGACTGGTCCGCAATCTCAGGTAAGAATTTCCTATTTCAGCTGTGTACCATAATGTATATATACTAATCAGCTATGTGTTTTTATACAGAGTTGTTGTACAAAAGAGCTTTGTGTTGTTCAAAGTGGCCCCAGTAAGCAGCTTCATTAGCGAGCCATGTAATATTTATTTTCTGTGTGGCCTCTCAAGCTTGAACTCTTGTTTTGGCTTCTCTTTTGGATTTAAAAATGAATCTGGCTCACCTGGCTCCTATGAGTTCACAATATTAGTAGAACTGGAGGAAAAACAACGAGCAGCATAAGTGCAAGTACTTCCATAACAAGGAGAAAACTGATTCTACACATACCATAGATGTTAAATAAAGTAGGTCTTTGTTACTGAAGTGCCGCTGTCCAAGTGTGCACTATGTTTGAACTTCAATAAAACGTACCGTTTGCAGAGCAATTTCTTCATAAATGAAATTCATTTGTTCATTTTAGATTCGATTCAATTTTTATTCATCCCGTATTCGGGAAATTTCTTTTCGCAGGACTTGATGACTGGTAGTCACATTTAGGAAAATTGGGAGTCTTCTGTGAAGTTAATATGAAAGATTCTGATTTTTGGCTCTTGTGGGCCACAATTATAAACAGAATGTCACCTCTTTGTCAACTCTTTCGCTTCAATCATTTAACTCACTGGCTGTCATTATGGCTGCACGAGCGTTCATTCCCCCCTCACAGTTCAGATGGGTTGGGCAACTAGCGCTGTCATTAGTACGAAAATATGACATTTTTGGCTGGTCTCCCAGTGTAACCCCGTCCATTGCATGGAATAAATGAAATACTACGAGAAAAAAAATGTAGTGTTAGTAGCTTTTATCAACATTGAACCGCTTCATCCTCACTAAGGTCGCAGGGGGTGTTGGAGCCTATCCCAGCAGACTTTGGGCACGAGGCGGGGATACCCTGAATTGGTGGCCAGCCAATCACAGGGCACGAGGAGACAATAATATATAGGATAAGCGGTCTGAAAAAACAGACGAATAAAGAATTAATTCATAATGCTTATCAATGGGAAGCGTGATTCTTTTTACAAAAAAATAACAGACAAAACATTACATTCCTGAAAAAAATGTGTTTTCTAGAAACGATTTCTTGAAAATACTCATAGAATTATTGAGCATAATTTGACTTCAAAAAATAATTACTGAAATACTGCACTTAATTCAGTGAAAAAAAATATTTCTATATCACATTCAATTCTCAACAAAATATTTCTTTTACCGTTTTTCTTTAGAAGTACATTTTTTTCCTGGAGCCAATTCAATGACTATTGACTTTCTTTAAAAAGAACACATGAATTATTTTCACTTTTTCCGCCCCAATTTAGACTTTACCATTTAAAAATTGCAACCCTCTTTTTGAAATCAATGAAAATATGCATTTGTGTATTTCAGTGGTGGGGAAAAGCGCCGTGTGTCCCTGGCAGCGGCACTCCTTCAGAATCCTGAACTGCTCATCCTGGATGAACCCACAGTGGGAGTAGACCCCGTGCTCAGGACCAAGTATGTACTCAACACTTTGTCTCTTACTGTACATTACAATTGCCACTCACACTCATCTCTCTGCACTTATTATAAACAAGACCTTTGACCATTTGTAAGTGGATACCAGTAGTGAAAATGGAGCCATGCTACCATTAGTTCCTCGCCGGAGAAACAGGAAACCTAACTGGCAAAGCTCCCTACTTAGCTTGTCATTTGAAAAATTTATCAGTGATTATTCATCAGCTGAGTACAACCATGTTGGGTTCCAATTACAATCTAGTCACCAATTTATTGAGTCTTAGTAAACAACTGATTGAAAAAAACAGTTAAAGGAGGTTAAATTAAAATCGTGAATGAAATATCAAGCTCAGTACAGGAATTATAAATAATATTTTTTTTAAAAACTGCTACATTTGACAGCACAATTCAGTGTAAAATAGAAAATAATTACACTAAGGAGTAAAATCATTCTTATGTTGACCATTTAATCATTTAAAGGTGCGTTGAAAATTGTTAAGAAAATGAAAAAATAAATGGTAGGAAATAAATAGATTAATGTACTGTTACAGTTGACAGAACCATTTATTATCATTTTAAAGAATAAAAGAAATAGCACAATAGCTTAAAAATCTAAATAATATTTAAAAAAGAAAAAAACGGTTACAATTGACAGCACAGATCAGTGTAAAATAGAAAATAATTACAACTAAGGATTAAGATGATTCACTAACTATTTAAGTTCCAGTTCATTTAAACATGCGTTAAAAATTGTTAATAAAATGAAAAAATAAATGGTCAAATATAAATTGATTCATATACCGTTAAAGTTGACAGAATAATTTATTATCATTTTAAAGAATGAAAAAAAATAGTACAATAGCTTAAAAATCTGTGTACCCCATGGCTGACTGTCGACCAGTACGGAAGATTGATTAATGAATAGTATATATAAACATAATGTAGTGGTTTCCGATTTCCACCCACATTCCAATGGCATGCCTGGTAGCCTGATTGGACACTCTAAATTGCCCCTAGGTATGAGTGTGAGCATGAATGGTTGTTCATCTCCTTGCCCTGAGATTGGCTGGCCACCAATATGTTTCCCCTGCCTCATGCCTGAAGGCAGCTGGGATAGGCTCCAGAAAAAGCGACCCTAGTGAGGATAAAGCGGTTCAGAAAATGAAATGGAAAAAAATTATGTAATTCCAATTCACACCCCCGTTCACTCTAAAATAGAAAAGAAATAGATTTGAATGTGTTGATTGTCTATGTTCCATATCTTATCCAGGATTTGGCTGCATCTGGTGGACATTGTTAAAACGGGCAAGGTATCCATCATCATCACCACGCACTACATCGAAGAGGCCAGACAAGCCAATATGGTGAGGAAATACCCAAAATCACGATTGCATATCAATGCCATTAATGGCAGTAGCCGTAAAAAAAAGGGCTGCCAGCCCCTCCTATTCAAAATGTATAGCTAAATATAAATATAACATAACTATGGGCTATAACTATAACCTAACTATGATCTATAACTCTAACTATAACATAACTATGGTCTATAACTATAACATAACTATGGTCACAAACAACGAGGCACAAGTTCTCCAGTCAAACCAGTTGTGTGACTGAGGTTCATTTTCTTGGTAAAAGTTAATTATGGATGTCAAGGAAGTGTTTAAGTCAAAATGCAAGCAAGAAAACAAATAGCAAGCTCAGTGTGTGAGTTTTTTTTGTTTTGTTTTACTTTCTCATCTGAGTCTTGAAAGAATCTTGTCTAATCACTTGACATGTGACATCACAACCAGAATTGCTGAAAAAATAGTGTTGGTTCTCTGATCTTTGCTTAAATATGAAATGTTAAAAAAATGGCCAGATTTGTTTTATGTAGTTTAAAAATTGCATTAGGTCAAAGTGGCAGCAAAGTGGTTAGTGCGTCAGCCTCATATTGGGAGGCCTGGGTTCAAATCCAACTCGGTCCAACTGTGTCGAAATTGCATGTTCTCTCCGGGCCTGTGTGGGTTTTCTCCGGGTACTCTGGTTTCCTCCCACATTCCAAAGACATGCATGGTAGGCGGATTGGACACTCTAAATTGCCCCTCAGTATGAGTGTGAGCGTGAATGGTAGTTTGTCTCCTTGTGCCCTTCAATTGGCTGGCCACCAATTCAGGGTGTCCCCCGCCTCTGGCCCAAAGTCAGGTGGGATAGGCTCCAGCACCCCCCACAACCCCAGTGAGGATAGAGTGGTTCAGAAAATGAGATGAGAAAATTACACTAGTACAGTCATCTTTTCACATGGTATTCATTTCATTAAGTTTCATTCTTTTACTAGCTGTCCTGTAGTGACCACTGTCTCCGATAGGGTTAATACTATACTACTTCATCCAAAGGAAATATTGAATACCCGCCCTCCCCTTTTTTCAGGTGGGCCTTATGCGTAATGGCTGTTTGTTGGCTGAAGGAACTCCAGAAGCAGTCATGAAGATGCAAAGCTCCACTGTGAGTAGAATTTCAGTCCTGACTATTGTATTGTATTCTTTTTTATGTCTCTTCAAATGATCACATTTTTAGACTTTGGAACACGCCTTCTTGCACCTGTGTGAGACTTCCGACCAAACAGGCGTCAAGAGGAGCTCCGCTTCCCAAAATGATTTGTTGGGGAACAGCCAATCGTTTGAGAGTGGGCGAGACGAGAGCCAGCCCATTCTTACCAACACGACCAAAACCGCCATGGAAGTTGTCAGCCATACAGGTTCTGAGCCAGAAGCCATTTTGTCGCTACCATCAATTTAATAATAAATAATTGTGATTATGTAGTGGACTGGAAAACACGAGTTAGACACGTAATCCCCAAGTGGAGGAACGTCATTGCCCTCACCATCAAAACCTTATTACGAATGAAGCGGATGCCGGGGTAGGTTTGCCGGCGTGGGAAATCCCAATATACGTTATGTTGGTTTTTGACTCTGCCATTCTCTGTAGCTCCTTGTGTTTCCAGTTCCTGCTGCCCGTCATCCAGATGTCACTCATCTGCTTGTGTGTGGGCAGAGATCCAAAGGGGATCCAGGTCGCTGTGGTCAACAATGAGACCTCCCCCTTGGCTTTTAGTCAATCGTTGCTCTCCTTTTTGGACAACAGCAGTGTAGAGCAGGTGGGGAATTGTTTACTTTCATTTACGTTAAAATGGCATCTAATGTGCTCTTGTGTGTGTTTTGACAGGTGAACTTGTCACACGTAGAGGCTTTCAAAGGTGTCTATGAAGGGAAATACTGGGGCGTCATCGGATTTAGTGCGAACTTCAGCAGCGGCCTTTTTAAAAGGTATGCTCACGATCTGGACTTTTTGTCCAGTTAACCCTTTTACACATGTACACAAACTATGTTTTTTATACTTTAATGTTTTTATGACATTTATAGATCTCAAACTTGCGGCAATATTTTGCAGTTCCGTGGCAGTATGCCATGTTTATTTTGCGGGGGGCAATAAAATTAATATAAAAATGTAAATTTGATGAATTATTTAAAAGATGCATTTTGGGAAAAAAACAATTATTTGAAGTACAAAAAACACAATTAAAAAAACATGAGTGATACCAAATAGTGAAAAAATCGCAATACAATAAAATGTGTTAAAATAAATAAAATTATTTAAAAAAAATATAGAAATCACAATATCTAAATATAGCAGTAAATGAGTAATAATATTCATAATTTTTTACACAATATCTTTTATGAATTTATTACTACATATCAAAAAATGAGTCATTGTATTATAACAAACCAAATGAATAATAGTAGACGGGTGGCATTCATTTTCAACAGATAATTCAACAAGTCTCTTAACAAATGTTTTAAACCTTGAATACTTAATAAATTCATATATAAATCTATAAATACAGTAATACCTCGACATACAAGTGCACGAACATACGAGCAATTTGAGATGAGTAAAATTTCGGGCAAATATTTGTCTTGAGATACAAGACAAATCTCGTGCAAAAAGTCTCTCTCACTCTCTCTCTGTCCCACTCTCTCCCATCTACAAAATCCGTCTAATTTTAGTACTATTAAACATCATACCCACTAGTTATTTGTTACTCTGTTAACAGATGGTGAATTAGAACATATAAAAAAGTTTTTCTAATCCAATATCCTGTTTTTACTGTTTTTCAGAGGGTTGGAACAAATTAATTAGTTTTTAGTTCATTTCTATGGGAAACGTTCATTTAAGATACGAGTTAATCGACATACCAGCTCATATTAAGCATTAAGCTCGAGGTACCACTGTAAAGTAAAAGCTCTAGAAAGCATGTACTCAATCTTGAAATTCACAGCCCAAAAACATATGCGACTCCAAAAATGATCATCATAAAAACTTTCGAGTTATTGTCTACCTTGATTAAAAGCAATAGACATCCAATCTATTTGAAATGGCAAGGGCTGGTAGCCTACCCGTCCATAAGTTTTGGACATCTATTGTTCCTAATGGCAGCCAATGACAAAAGAAATAAACACACAAAAATCCACTTGTGTCTAAAATAAGCCCACGGGGTTACCCCGGTACAAAAAAGCACAACAATCAGCAGTATTCACCTGACTCAACAGCTGTTATATGACGCCGTCACTCACCTGCGATGTCCTCGTGCATCACCCAAAAAAACACAACAACAATCCAACTGCCTGCAGGGCACAATCACAGACTCCTGGCATGCCACACATTTGGCAAACAAAGTTGTGGTGCGTAAATTCTGCACCTTAAGTTGAAAAGGTAGGTGAAAGGTGAAGCAGCTGAAAAACAGTCCGACACAATTCTGTCTGCTGTACACGCCTATTTGTATGGTAAGAGTGATAAATAAATAAGGTCTTTGTTTACTCTTCCAGGATGTTAATGAAGAATGTGTCCAAAGAAGTGATAGATGGAGGTTCCGTGCACGTCTGGCTGGACCAGACCAGTAAGGAGAAGCTTTTCTATGTCTCACTGTTGACATTAACTGCTCTGATATGTCCAAAAAAAAAAAAAAAAACACTTCCTTATTTTTCCAGACAAACAAATTGCCATGATTCTGCAGCAAAAACTCTATGAGGCTTTTCAGGTGAGGTTAACATCCAAAATTTGACATCTTACATACTAAATAACTCAATAATATTAATTTGATAGCTAATTCGATGGTCTTATCTGGTTATTTTGAAATTCTGAACCGTAAAACATGTCTTGAGTTTTTTTTTTTGTTGTGCAGTTTTTACAATCATTTGATTTGTGGTTTTCAATAGTTTTCAATGTATTTGTATTTTGGTATACTTTTGTGTTTATACATAAATATATATGTATACATATGTATGTGTGTGTATGTTTTATACTGTGTATTTTCCAAAATATTTGTAAAACTGTTTCCAGTAATCATGATAATTTATTTAAATTTTATACACAACATGAAAAAAACAGTAATTTATTAATATGGTTTAATTCTTTATAATTTGGTAATAAATATAATTGTACATTGTTTACAGTATCCTAATTATTTTCAAACATCTGTACTGCATAACTTCTGTAGTTTTATGTCATGTTAAAATAACACGACATAAAATTATATTGATAAAGTTTGATTCTGATTAAAAAAATGCAATCAATACTTTTTATGATGATATCACCTGGTAGCTAATTGAGTATATTCTGCCCATAGTTAGCTGGGATAGGCTCCAGCACCACCCTTATACTTTTATGTGGATACTTTATGTATGTACTGTATTTTTATATTCATTTATATTTGTCAGATTACACATTTGATATTTTAATTGAGGTTTTGCTTCCCAAACAACCTGTGTTGGATGAAGATTTAGTTCATCATATTTCCCCCAGATTATTTAAGTTTTAAGATATTTTTCCAGCTGTCAATATGGCAATGATAGCGCACAACGTATATATGTTTTTTCCTGTGAATTTTGTTTTCAATCCAAAATTCTAAGGCTAAAAATTCCTTCCCTTCTCCTCATTTTTGCTTTCCAGGCTTTTGTGGAGGCCAAGCTTGGCAGCATGTCCTACATGTATTCCTTGCCCATAAAGGTAAATGAAACAATCCTGCCATCAATCAGTAATGTACCAAATTAATTAATAACTAATTCTCTACTTGTGTGTAGTTCGAAGAGGCAATTTACGGCAGCCAAAACATGGACTTCTCAACTTTCGTGATGCCGGGCGCCGTTCTCAGGTCGGTTCCTTGACCAAACATCAGTGAAAGCTTATGTTTCAGTAGTGTTGACGACAATAGACGTCCAATCCGTTTTGACGAGCAGTCAAGGTGGATTGGAGCAAGGGTGTCAGACTCGGGTTGGTTCGCGGGCCGCTTTAAAGTCAATTTGATTTCACGTGGGCCGGACCATTTTAGATATAATATTTAGATTATTATTGATTGTTTGTATGATTATTTAGATATTTTTTTTACAAATGGAATAAAATAACTGGATTAAAAGACCTGAATATTCAGTTTTTTTTTATAGATTTAAAACAATGTTTATTTGAATTTTCTTTAAATATATTTTTAGATTTTACAAAATGATTTTTGAACTAAAAACGGAAAAAATGGATTAAAAATTCACATTTATTGATTTAAAAGGGAGAAAATCAGGAAATGTAATATACATCTATAATCTTAATTCTAATTTGATCCTAAAACAGAACGTCGGTACTCATGATTTACTTTCCCCGGCCACACAAAATGATGTGGCGGGCCAGATTTGGCCCCCGGGCCGCCACTTTGACACGTGTGGATTGGAGATTCAATGTTGTTAATGGAAGCTAGTGAGGTAATGACTTTTTTTGTCATGCAGCATCTCCTTCTACTTGGCTTTGGGCCTTACTGCCCTCTCTTTTGTCCTGGAGAGGAAAGAGGGTCTTCTGGACCGGTGCTGGGTTGCCGGTGAGAAATTCCACACTAATACTGTAATGATAGGCAGCAAAAGATATGTATTTAATGAAACATGATGATTCTATGTTCATATTTTTTGTGTGCCAGGCGTAAGTTCACTGGAAACTATGCTGGCTCACCTTTTCTCTCAGCTGCTTGTCATCAGCGTTCAAATTTTCCTCATGCTGCTCTTTGTCCTGCTCGTTTTCAAGGTAAATTTTTAATTTTGATGGACATAGTATTCAAAAACAAAAGAAATATTAGATTTTATTGTGGAGAGAAATTGAAATGCACTTTTAGTTGAATGAAAATGGAAGAACGTCAACTATGTTTATCCGTTTAAACAAGGATATCTTCAGAAAATATCATTTATATATATTTTTTATAATCTATATATTTTAGGGAAACTATTTAGTTCGAAAAATAAATTGTTGTTTATTCTCTGTAATAAAAATATTTGACCCTATAATGAGAAAAATATAACTTGGAATAAATATGAATGTAATTGAAAAAATATCTTATTTTTATGTAAAAAAAAATATTGTTTCAAAAAAAACTTTTACTGGCATTATTTATTTAACCTCATTAATTAATTATTTCAAGCCTCTGACGTTAGCCCTCGGCTACAATCTTACATATTTACATATATATGTTCATTAACATAAGTTCATTAATATGTGCTGTCCTTTATAAAATAAATCAAACTATAAACAACGAGCTTAAAAGGAAGTTCAGCACTGATAAAAAAAATAATTAAATGTTAATATAAGCAATGTTGTCAACGAGGATTACAGAATCTGTTCATGCTTTCCATTTTTATGAACACAAAAGATATTTGTTTTTTTCTCATGAGCTTGTCCTCATGAGAGCTCTCCCCTGGGATATGTGGGTTTTGTCTGGATAATCAAGTTTCCCCTCACATCCCAAAAACATGCATGGTAGATCGGTAGGACCCTCTAATTTGCCCCTAATTATGAGTGAGAGCATGAATAGTTGCCCGTCTCCTTGTGCTCTGGATTGCCTGGCCACTGATTCAGGGTGATCTTTACCTTGTGACCATAGTTGGCTGGGATGGGCTCCAGCACCCCATGTAACCCTTGTGAGGATAAGCGGTTCAGAGAATGAATAATAAACCTGTCTTTCTAAATACGAAAGAGACTTCTTAAAATGGATAAATTCTTAAAACATTTACTCAAGTTGATATTCCGATTTAAAAAAATACAATAATAAACATTAAAAGACCCAACTGTAAACTCCCAAAAAGTAATTTCATCCTGAAAATCTGGACTCATGGTTTGCCACCTGCATTTGCGGACAGATGCCAAACGAGGGATCACTTGTTCTGATCGTGCTGCTGATCGTGCTGCAAGGAATCAGTGGTATTTCTTTCGGTCTGGTCATATCCGCCGCGATCGACGATGAGCAGAATGCCAACCAGGCTGCATTGGGAATCTTCTACCCTAACCTGATTATGAGCGGTAGGCTGCCATCTATTCTGATTTTTCAAAATAATGCTGACATGTGGCACAAGATATGAGACCACATTTGCTCATGTTAGGTATCATCTGGCCTGTGGAGTGCATCCCTTACCCACTACGCTACCTCAGTCTGGCCCTGCCACAAACCTACGCCTCAGAAGCGCTGCGATGCATCATGTACAGAGGTAAAAACATCCAAATTCCCCATCCTAAATGTATACTGTCTATATTGGAGGGATACTTGGTGTTCATGGAATAATTTCAAGGTCACTGAATTACCGTATTTTCCCACATATAAGCCGCACCCTTAAAATTGCCTTAAAATCTTGCAATTTTACAATTTCTCGCGTGTAAACTGCCCTCTGATTCACAATTTTTGCCTCCATATTCACGGTTTTAATAGGAAGTACAAATGTGTTACTTTGAAGGGAAAAACTTAAGTAAAAAGTAAAGTCATAGCACGTGGTATTTCTGAGATACTGTGTGAATCAAAAGCATTATATTAAGGTCAATGTCATAAGGAAGTTAGATTTAATTCAATAAGGGTTGTTCTCTTACTGCAAAACTGAAAATAACCAACAAATGGATAAATGTTATTTTGCCAACATCTACTGGTGAAGACTACAGCAACGCTGTATCTCTTGAGTGTGTTTAAGCCGTATCCCTGATTCAGTCATCATTTTTTGAGTTACAAATACGTGAGAAAATAGGGTAGTTTTTCTCAAAAAAACATCTTCAGCCGACTGACGGGCGCTTGCTCGATTCCTGCTGGTAGCGGTATCATTGACATATTTAAGGCACCCTTGATAATAAGTGCCTATAGTCTGGAGAATGCGTTATGTCGTTCTTGAGAAAAATATCAGTCCCTCAAATGTACTAATTTTATTAATGACAATGTGTGGTCAGGTTGGGATCTGACTCACATGATGGTTTGGCGAGGCTTTGTCGTCACTCTGGGCTGGAACACCTTCTTCCTTGTCGTGGCAACCCTCATCTTGAAGCTCAGGAAGTGAACACGCACACATGAAAAACAACCTTATACAAACTTGAACAATCTTGCACATCAGCGCAAAGGCATTGTATGGCCCACTCGATTTTTTTCAGTATTCTACCTTACAGGGACAACCTTAAAGGAAAAGAAAAAAATATTTTCACAGATACTTTCATTCATATATTCAAAATACAATATTTAAAAATATATAAGAGAGTAATTATTGACTATTATACAATTGAAATAAATGTATTGTTTTTATTTAACTTGTAAAAAGTGAATGAGCATGATCAGGCATGGAGGCAACATAAGCAGTCCAAAGTGAATAATGAATATACTGTATGGTGACTATACATATGGGAGTTAAACTTGTGTGTTTGCAGTATTTTCCTCAAGTGAATTTATTATGGGAGTAAATGTGGCATTTTATTTGTATTTTAACACAACTGTATTTTTTTCATCTTCTCATTCCACTTTGCTGGACAGAGTGGACAATGATGGTGGGTCAGCTGACCTCATGTGACATTGCCATGTGAGATATCATGTGTTGTACGTGAAAATGCCTATTATTATGAAAACGTATTATTTGTCTGATGGATCGTTTCCTTACAATTAAATCAATCACAAATAAATGTCTTGCAGTGAATCATTTCTGGGAATGGATTGGTCACTGATCACCATCAATGCCAGTTATTTCATTAACAGGGGTATCAAGAAGCTGGTAGCACTGTACTTCAGCGACCTGCAGATGAGCTTTGCCCTCCAGGAAATTACCACCGGGTGGCATCGGCTAGAAGTGGGAATTGCAATGGGGTGCGCCATATCTACAGGCAAGAGAAGTCTAGGCTGTTCCTCGAGCTACTTTGCAACGCTCCAATCTGACCAGTCTGTAAGGAACGCCAACATCACAGTTCCCCACTGGCCGGAGGTGGAACGCCCAGTCCGAAGTTGACCAAGCCATCAATAGACTGCAGCATCAGGAGATAGTGGGCAGAGTTCGGGCGCTACAAAATGAAGGCTGTGTCGCAGGGCCGACCGGCAAGGAAGCTGGACAACCTGGGAGGGAGTTGCCAACCGAAACATCAGTTGGTCCGACCTGTAGAGGATCCCGCAGGCAAGGATCAGCTTCGTCATTCGCGCAATCTACGACAAGCTTCCCTTAATCGTTCGGGAAGGGGGAATGCTGTATACTTATCAACACTCTCTACGCTAGCCTCCAGCACATCTCTTGAGGATGCAAGACTGCACTTTTTCAAGGGCGCTGCAGATGGCGCCATGATCAGGTCCTGAGGAAACTGGCTTCAGCTAGAGACGCCAACAGAGCAGTAAAAATTCACCACCAGCAAGGATCCACACCAACTTCGTCACGGAAGGAGGAGAAAAAGAGATACACCAGGCCAAGAGAGCCACTAAGGCTCCTTTTCCATGGTCAGGAGTGTGACATGAAGGTTGACCTCAATAGGCAGCTGTGATTCCCCATAGCCCATCCAGCTCCTGCATTACCATTTTTATGACCTCGTCAAATCTCATTGCTTTTTATGACTTTGATTCCCAACAGCAATTATTATTCCTAAATGAGACTGTGCCTAAGTTATTTTATGCCAAAGAAATGAATTATGCATTCCATTTTTTGGGGGGAGAAATACAGTTATTTAAGCAACTTTTTAATTGAAGTAAGGTTTGGGCCATGTTTTGGTAGGACACTTGTATCATTACAAAATATTATTTCGATCCAGAAAGTTGCTGCCAACCCCCCAAAAAAATCCCTTAATCAGAAAATCTTTTTCAACCGAGTATTGAGTGGTTAGCGTGTTCCAGTCTCACAGTTCTGGAATTCAGGGTTTGATACCTTTCTGTGTGTGAGCTTGAATGATCTTCCCGGGCCTATGTGGGTTTTCTCTGGGTACTCTTTTTTTTTTCAATATCCCACAAAACATGCATGGTAGGCTACATGAAAACTTGAAATTGTCCTCGAGTATGATCGGGAATGAGAATAGTTCTTTGTCTCATTTTGCCTTGCGATTGGCTGAACACCAATTCAGAGTGTCCCCGCCTGGTCCCAAAAGTTGTCTGGGATTCGCTCCTACAACCCTTGTAAGGATAAGCAGTATGGACTATGAATGAATGAACAGTAAAGACACAAATCTATCTCCATAGATTCCCACTTAAAGAAATACAAGGTGAATTAAAGGGACTATTTGAGGGTCAAGTTTGTGTACACGTGTATGTGAATAAAGGTCAATTGCGTTTACCCACAAATGGTTTTCCCGCGCCGACCGCGTGTCACGACAACACGTCTCCATTGCTGTGGCAACCAAGCGGTCGTGAAGCCTCCTCTATTTTTGCACGTTGTCACGGGAGACGCAGCAGCAGAAGCAATGAGTGCGGCTGCACTTTACAGTTCACGGGGTGCAATTTTAAACCTGAATTTGACACACATATGCACTCGCTGACACACTTGTCAACCTCAAAAAACAAACTTGGGTCACACCGAACAAATCAAGTCAAGTCCAATGTAACTTTATTCTTCCAACAAAATTGCTTTGGAAAAATGCTTCAAAGAACTTTATTCATGAAAAAATACTGGAATTCCTTCCTTGAACAGGAGTTTTAACTCAGGCATGAATATGACTTGCTTCCAGATTATTATTTTTTTTATAATATATTCACGAACCTTAACATTTTACTATTTGCACTTCAACAAACTATGAAAATGTACCTTTACTTTTACAAAGCCTTCTTGAAAACATTTTAACTGAATGTCGGAGGAAAAAGACTGTTCGTAGAGTAAAGCACTTCCAAAATATAACTTCATTCTTGCCTTAAATATCATTTCATCCACAGCAAAAATATTTCATACCCCAAAAATGATAGTAGTATTACAAAGTTTGAGTTTTTTTCCCCTCAAAAGATCACTTCATTCTTCCCAAGAAAATGTGAACTCTTCCTTAAAAGAAATGACATAACATGTCTTAAAGTTGACTAAAAATATAACTTTTTCCCCCAATTATGACTTCATTAAAAATAAGTCAAATAAATTATTGAAAACAATATCTTCTCTCCTAATTTGTCTTTTAAAACATCTTTAGAAAAAATCCTTGACTCATTATCATCACATGAACGCAACAGTTGCCATCACTATGCCATCTGAATACAGTTGACCTTTTGCTGACAACTGACGACAATAGACGTCCAATACATTTTGATGGCCAGTCATCATTCGCTTCCAGCCCTCCAATTAAAAGGAATTGGACGTCCATCACCATCAGTATCTGCTAATGACTCATTAAGACCACAGACGGTCCCACTTTGGGGGACGAGTTTGCATCATGTTGTGTCGTGAAAGGGGTCAAGTGACCTATTACTCAACTAATTGGACCTTGCGAGGTGAACATCCAGTTGTAATGTTGTAAGACTGCACCAAATGTTGCGTTATGCAACTTGTCGTAATGTCGAGGATCATCTAACCCAGTGATTTTCAAACTTTTTTGGCCACCGCCCCCTTCACCGCCGGGCCAAAATGCCAACGCCCCCCTCTTTACCCCTTTCCAACGAACGAAGCCTAAATAAATAGAAGACAGGCGCCTCAGATATTATTCGCTAATTTCGTTTCTTTTAATAGACCAATGCGCAGTTCACCTCGAATCATAAAAATTGATAGCTGATGCATTAAGCCGGTCGCTGTGCGCATACGTCTGTGGTTAAGCGTTGCCGGCGCGCTATTGTGTGCTCCTCTGCGGCTGACTGGATGGTGGTGGTTTCCCCAGTCGCCTGCATCGACGATAAACTCGCGACAATTAGTGATATACGGTATATGCGCGCTGCTCGTGAGCGCTCGAGCAGACAACGTTTCTTGTTTCAATAAAGCTTGTTTTTTGTCGACTTTTTATTACAGACAATCAATTTTTCCGGTCTTTCTACAAACACCAACGTCACATTTTACTGTAATTGCTCCATCGCCCCCTTCACTATTTCAACGCCCCCCATTCGCCTGTTTATTCGTCAGCGCCCCCCTGAAAGTTCACACCACCCCCCGGGGGGCGGTACCGCCCACTTTGAAAACCACTGATCTAACCCATGGGTGTCAGACTCGGGTCCCGGCCGAACGTTTGGTCGCCGGACGTTTGGTCGCCGGACGTTTGGTCGCCGGACGTTTGGTCACCAGACGTTTGGTCGCCGGACGTTTGGTCGCCGGACGTTTGGTCGCCGGACGTTTGGTCCCCGTTGGTCCCGGTCTTTTGGTCGACAGTCAAATGGTGCCAGAGTAAGTACCGTATTTTCACGACTATAAGGCGCACTTAAGTCTTAGATTTTTCTCCAAAATAGACAGGGCGCCTTATAATCCAGTGCGCCTTATATATGGAAAAAATTTAAATGTGCCATTCATTGAGGGTGCGCTTTATAATCCAGTGCGCCTTATATATGGGAAAAATGTCATTCATTAAGGGTGCGCCTTATAATGCAGTGCACCTTATAGTTGTGGAAATACGGCACTGTTGAAAACTGGATAATAAACCCACATGCCGTGCGCCTCAAGCTCCCACCGCCCCTCCGTATCCACGTTTCCCAGATCAAGCCAGTCACGACGAGCCCTGGATCAAGTACTTCTTTATTTAGGCCTCATTCCGTCCCAGAACGTGGTTAGCTGGATCTGGCTGCGTCGTAATCACCTTGTCGATTTGACCACAGTTGTGGAGTACATATAGTATTACATATACACAGTAGTTAGTTATGGCTGTGACCACTAAGGGTAGCTGTTGTATTCATACATTTTCCATACCGATTACACTCGAGAGGGAATGAAGCATAAAATGTGTTGTGTTTAAGAGAATAAATACAAATGTGCAATGATGTGTGAAGTGAGAATTCAGTCTGATGCGAGTGGTGACTGAGATTGTTTCCTGCGTTGCCATGCAACTTGCAACCAACAGGGGTTCATTGCCATGTTAATATCGGAAATATGGCTACATTTCTGCTTCTGTATAAGATGGCAAAGTCATTACAAAAGCATGCTGTTATATTCAATATGGTTTGTGGTCGAGCTGAGCCTTCATTCACAAAAAAACAAAGTCAAGAGGCAGAAAAATCACGCACATGGGTATAAGGGTCTTGTACCTAATACAGTGGTCCCTCTACTTACGAAATTAATTGGTTCAATAAGTTGTTGGGAAATTCAGATTGTTTTGTAAATAGGGCATTATTTTATTTGTGAATTCTCAAAAAAAAACCTTTCTATCAACTAAACTCTTAAAAATCCTCAAAGGGTCAAAACATGAGAAACACACAAATGTGAGAAAATTATTAATATATGAAAATGAATGGCAAGTATATGAAAATGAATGGCAAATCTGGCCTGAAGCATGATTTTGTGTGGCCCGGGAAAGACTTTCTGTTTTAGGATCAACTTAAAATGAAGAGCATAGATGTATATTAAATTTCCTGATTTTGTAATTTCCAATCATTTTTTCTGTGTTTTTAGTTCAAAAATCATTTTGTAAAATCAAAAAATATATTTAAAAAAATAAATGTTTTTTTGTTTACATATATAAATATATTTTATAATATTCAGGGCTTTTAATCCAATTCTTTTATTCCATTTGTAAAAAACAAAAATCTAAATATACCTAAAATGATCCGGCCCACATGAATTCGAGTTGACGTTAACGCAGCCCGCGAACCAACCCGAGTTTGACACCTTGGCTTATCTTCTTAATGACCGCAAGGGGTGCTGGATCCTTTCCTAAATGGGCACCAGGTGGGGGACACCCTGAATTGGTGGCCAGCCAATCGCAGGGCACGCAGAAACAGACAACAGTTCATACTCCAGTGTCCAATCATCCTATCATACATTTTCTTGGAATGTGGGAGGAATTCAGAGCACCCAGAAAACAACGGAGAACATGCAAAGGCCACACAGGAACACCAGAGTCCAACATTGATGTTAAAAGGTAGTTGCTATTTTGGTTTTGTTTTGTTTTACTGTAGTAGTTCCTTGTTGCCGCAATTTAGGGCCAAAGAACTTGAAGTGAATGTAGTAGTATTATTTAGAGAAAAGTATTGCTTTAATGATATACTTTGGCCCAGGGTTAGAGGAGGAGTTTAATTTCTCATTGACAAAAGCAGTGTTTTATCGGCATCTTGTGATCTCTTCACAAATTCCCAGGTAGGGTTCAAATTCATTGTTGGGTGATATTAGGCCGTTGGAATGATTTTGATGGCACAGGACAGATTAAACTGAGATGGCAACTTGTTGAGGCTGAAATCTGATTGGAGAAAAACATCTTACGTTGACATACTGGATGCAGAGCAGAGGCCACCCATTTGATCCTTTCATGTGCGTCCAGACTGTAAACCGATGAAGATGATGTTAACGTTGGGGAATCTTGGCTTGTGTCGCATTGAAACGACCCCCACAACCACAACCTCCAGCACCACGCCCCCTGAAGCACATCATTGTGCGCCGACTAAAATCCGCCACGGGCATTCTCTTCCTCTTCTCCATCCTCTGTTGAAGGACGGACCCGATGACATCATGCTCGCCCTTGCCTCACTTGTGTACCTTGTCGCCATGACGACCACAATGATAGCCATGACCCACTGCCTCTGGAACTTCACCTGACTGACTGGTTAGTGTGCATTTTGTGTGTGTTTTCATAAACAGCATTTGAAGCCTTGTGTAACTATTTTCTATTTTCTTTATGAACTGGTCAGACAACATTTTTATTAAATAATTTATGTACATTTGATTTGAGTCTACGAGTAAAAAAGACATGAGTTTTTAAGATAAAAATGTGGATATACAAAAGCTCAACTTGAAAAAGTTTATGGTTCATAGTGTAACACGCTTATTTATTTATTTGCTCTTTTATTTATTTTTCTATTTATTTATTCATTTATGTATGTATTTATCAATGAATGAATGTATTTGTTTATATATTATCAATTTTATTTAACTCTACAATCTCTTTTCCTGTCTGTGTTTTCAGAGATGAATGAAGTTTAATCTAATCTAATTTTTACTTTTAGACATTCTTTTCAGTTATCCTGTTGTCCATGATAATGTTAAATATGACACTATAGTCTTATTTTCATCATTATGGAAATTCAATGCATGTGATTGAATTTTATTGTGATGATTGTTTTAAAGACGATATTGATGTTAAGGTAAGGTAACTAAAAAGTACTTGCTTTACATGTATGATAAATGATCTCATGTATTTGTAATTCATTTTCTATATATCTAATTTATTATTGTTATTGTTAATATGTTGTCTTTCATATTTACAATTTCTATGTTTCTTTTTGTAATATATTTATATTTAGAAGATAATAATATTGTACCATTGTGTTTGTTAACATAAATAAATAAATAAATGGATAAAATTATTTTTTTGCATTTACCACATTTTAATTTCATTTCTTATGAAAGTAAACATTTGTTTAACAATTGTTTCTGTTCTCTTTTAGTCAAATGTGCAGTTTTGCATTTTTATTTGTAATTTAAAGTAATATCATCAGAAAATTGCATTGTTTAAGATCATGCTTATGTTTTGTTGTAATTTTTCAGTGTATTATATATTGTATTCTATATTTCATAATAAGTAGAGAAAGTACTTGATCATTTTCAAATTTATTTTCCTTTATTATTCTTTTTATTTTGTATTTTTATTTAGTATATGAATGGTTATGTATTCATTGAATTTTCATCTTCTTTTCATTTTTAAATAAATATCTACTTTTGTTGCATTTGTTTTAATTGGATTTCTTGGATGTTTAACCATAAAAAGGCTACATGAGTAACATGGTAGCATGACACAAATTGACTCTTTAAGACAACAAAATTCCGACACACACGTGAATGTTACTTTGCAGCAATTTAATAGGAATAACAGCTGTTTCTCGTGATCTCTAATCATCTTTGCAGCCTGTCATTAATCGAGCAGGATTAAATGTATTTGTTTTGTCTAAAAAATCAAATATAAAAAGGAAATGTCTACTTATGTAATACAATAAAAGTACACACAAACATGTACGTAATGTTAGATAACACCATGATTTATATATATATATATATAAATAATGACTTAAGAAAAAGGGGATGGGGGCAGTTTTTTTCACTTAATGTAATTAGGGGCTTGTTTTGTTTTATTCTTTTTTTTCAGATCTTGTTGGTGATTGTATTCTGTTTTTGCTCATTTCAGGGGCAAAAGGGACCTAAAGTAGAGAACTTTTTTTAATCAAAGCGAAAAAGCAGTAGTTGGGGAAAAAGGCACAGAAGCAAAAGAAAGTGGAGGTATCAGCAAAAAATAAAAAGTTAACATAAAAAATAAAATCAGCTGGGATAGGCTCCAGAACCCACTGAGACAGACCCTAGTGAGGATAAAGAGGTTTAGAAAATGAATGAAAGAACCCAAGAGAAAACATCTCATAATTTTTTAACTGTTTTATCCTCACTAGGATCGCAGGAGGTGCTGAAGCCTATCCCACTTCGAACCAGAGGGCGGAGAACACCCTGAATTGGTGGCCAGCCAATTGCAGGACACATGGAGACAAACAACCGTTCACATTTACACTCATAAATTGGGGCAATTTAGAGTGTCCAATCAGCCTACCGTGCATGTATTTGGAATGTTGGAGGAAACTGCAGTACCCGGAGTAAACCCACGCAGGCCCAGGGAGAACATGCAAACTCCACATAGGTGGACCGACCAAGATTTGAACCCAGGTCTCCCACTGTGAGGCCGACGCCCTAACCGCTCACCAACGAGCCACCCCAAGAGTAAATATTATATGATATTTATATTCTATATCAAAATAATAGTGAAATAGGGCACAGACAAAATAGGCACATTTTCAATGGAACATTCATTCATTTTCAGAACCGCTTATCCTGCCAAGGTGCTGCCCACCTATCCTGGCTAACTATTGGCACAATGCGGGGGACACCCTGAGTAGGGGGCCAGCCAATCGAAAGGCACACTGAGACAGACAACCATTCACGGTCACACTCACACTTAGGAGTAAATTTGAGTGCACAACTAGTTTACCATGCATATTTTTGGAATGTAGGAGAAAAGTGAAGTACCCGGGCAAATGCATTCATGAAAAAGGACAATGTGGTCAGATAAAAACAAACTTTTTAAAACATTTAATAAAAACCAAAAAGTACATTGGTAAAAAGCACATGAATAAATACACATACAAAGCATACACAAAATGCAAATGAGGCCTTGAGAGTTTATTTTGATACCCTTTTTAAAAAAATACATTTTGGTTTGAAGGCACTCTGCATAACATTGTGTTCAAGTATAAAAAGTGAGTGCACACAATTGCCGCTACTGCTTTGTGTGATACACTAAACATTGAGTAAACAGTACGCGCATGGTTACTGTCGCCATGGCAGCCTGACAACAGCACTCGGCTCGGCCCCTCAAACATGGGACGGTGCTGTTATTTAATAGTTGACGACGCACCAGCCTGCCGCCTTTCTGTCACACGCACACACATCAGCAGGCCAGCTGTTGCTATGTTTTGCTCTTATCGCACAACAACAACAACAAGCGCCACCAAAACTGCCTGGCCGGCCTTTGACAAAGCAAAAAAAAAAGTGACCAAAGTCATCATAATAAAACCTTCCCTAAGAAGAACTGGCATATTTACAAACATATGTATCTTATCCTGCTTTATAATTAAGTTTGATTTGATTAAAGACTGTTGTGGGTTTGTTTGTTTAAATTTGCTGAACAGGTCTGATGTGTTATTCTTCATTTTTGTTCACCGTCTGTGAATTTGTTTTGGAATTTTCCTTGTTCCGGGTCTCTCCACAAAATGCTGCTGCCGCCTTCATATTTCATCGTTGGCATAGTGGTGGGCTGGAAAAGGGGTCTTGCATTTCTGATTACTTGCAGACCTCCTTCATAATCCTCAATCCCCTGCAGACGTCTAGTGATTTTATTGTATGTATTTTTTTTTAATAGTACATTTTAATTAATGGCACCTCTTCATTGTTCAGGGCCCCTACAGACACCTGTCTGAACGGGTGGGGGTCACACTAAATTACTGCTCTGCGCATAATCTGCAACAATTTGGGGCTGAACGTCTCCAAAACCAAAGACCTGATCCCGTACTTCCGACGGAATAAGCGCACTCCGCTCTGCTGATCTCACTTGGACTACTTATTTATTGATTATTTATTTATTATTCATTGATAATCTGTTTGTTGTTGTATATGTGCACTTCATGGTGAAGCTTTCAATCTCATTCTACTTGTATAATGACAATAAAAAACAACATTTTAAAAATTGTTTGTTTTATACTCCCCTCTCATTGAACCACAGCCCCTTTTATGACAGAACACACTGGCATCAAATATAGGATGGGGCTGGGGTCTAACCGACCTCACAGCATCCCCCTAAATCCCACCCCTGCCAAGTGATATGGAGGGACAAAATGAAATGCAGATACACCCTTAGAATTATGAGGACATTGGGGTAGTTTTGTAGTTATAGGGATAAAAAGCATAAGACATAAAAAAATGAAATTAAAATTATGAGGACATTAGCATGGTCCCATATTACCACAATGTCTTCCGACTCCAGGTAAAGCCACGTCCAAAATCCTGACAAAACATATACTAAATCAACACACACACACACACACACTCACAGTTCTGAGATCAAGAGTTTGATTCCAAGCCCGGACATTGTATGGGATTTTGCATGTTCTCTGAGAGCTTGCATGGGTTTTCTCTAGGTACTCTGGTTTCCACCCACATCTGAAAAATATGCAGTGTAAGCTGGTTGAACATTCTAAAATGCCCCTAGGTATGAGAGTGAGCATGAATGGTTGCCCCTCTACTTGTGCCCTGCAATTGACTGGCCACCAATTCAAGGTGTCCCCCGCCTGGTGCCATTAGCTCGCTGGGATATGCTCCAGCACCCCCTGCGAAGCTTGTGAGGATAAGCCAAGGGTGTCAGACTTGGATTGGTTCGCGGGCCACTTTAACGTCAACTTGAGTTCACGTGGGCCGGACCATTTTAGATATAATATTTCGATTTTTTTTAAATAAATGGATTAAAAGAACTGGATTAAAATCCCTGAATATTCATTTTTTTTATAGATCTAAAACAATGTTTATTTCACTTTTTTATATATATTTTTAGATTAAAAATGATTTTTGAACTAAAAACAGCAAAAATTGATTAAAAAATTACAATTATTGATTTAAAAGGGGGAAAATTAGGAAATTTAATATACTATTATACTCTTCATTTTAATTTGATCCTAAAACAGAACGTCGGCACTCATGATTTACTTTCTCGGACCGCACAAAATCATGCGGCGGGCCAGATTTGGCCCCCGGGCCGCCATTTGACACATGTGGGATCAGCAGTGCCGAAAAAGAATGAAAAAAGTGAAAAGATGGTTCTTCCAGAACATGGACAGGACAACACTTTTCCTAAATACTTCATCTCACTGAAATAGCATATGGAAGTTCCAAGGCAAATCAGAAAACTGAAGGTCTTATTATATTTTCATTCATTTTTTTATGCTACCGCAGAATCACAAGACTTTTTATTGTTTGTTTTGTTGTTTGCTGTGTTTGGCAAGCGTTACTGTGCAACGCAATGAGCCGTTTTGTCCTTGCTTTGCTTCGAAAGACATCCCTTCCTTCCAGGATGACCTATAACTCGATTCTTCCTTTTTTATTATCATATTTAAATGCTCGCCTTGGGGTCATTATTAAAATGTTTGAACCCAGCCGATTTGCTGTTCTTGCCGGGTGAGATACTAACTTTGAAACATATTTTTTAAAGATTGTTCCCAATTTGTTGCTGGATTGTTAGTATTATTAATGCAATAAAAATGAGTTTTTTTTTTAATTTTTGTCTTTGTTTTTGAGGACTTTTTCATTCTTAAAGCATTTTTGTTGATGTATACTACAATATTTACTGTTTTGGAACATACAGAATGAAATCGAATTTATATTTTGTTTGATTTTGTTTTTCTTATTCAAAACCAAGCTAAGGTTGCTTCAAGTATACTTTCAGTATGAAAAAGTAGTACAATGGTCGAATTCCAAGCAAGGTTGAAGTGTCAGGCTGAGCAGAACGAAAGCCAAAAGACGGCTGTTCCGCTTCTATCTTGACACGGACACTCGGCTCACTTGCTCCAAAAAGCATGACAAGAACATCCATCAGCGCAAATCAAAGGAAGGTGTGTCCGCTGCTCCGGCTTGTGCTACTTGGAAATGCCAACTGGAGGTGTTTGGTCATGAAACCATGGTGACGTGCACACACATTGCATTACAGCATGTGCAAGGTTATGTAAGTGCATGCAGACCGTTTGCGGCTCCTATAGAAAGAATCATAATCGGGACAAAAAAAAGGTTTTTAGTGGACAGTTAGTTTCTTAGCTTTGACAGGAAAATGTTGTGGAAAAACTTGTATAGATTTAAAAGTAATTTTCATTGTTTCTATCGTTAGTTTAGCGTTGTTTGTCCTATGTTGACAGTGGTTGGTATGTTGGCCTCACAGTTCTGAGATCAAGGGTTCAATCACCCATTCAATGTCACCTACAATGAAATCAAACCCTACTTTGGAAATTTTCAAGTAAGTACTACAACATGGCAATAAAACATTACATCTGTTGAAATAAAACTCCTAACTGACTTTGACATACTTCTTTGGTTCCATAATAAAATTAAATTAGACACGACTCTTTTCTAACTACAACTAGTAAATTAACTTCAACATAGTTCCATGGCCTAAATGGTATCTTATAAATAGTTCTGTGCCTCTAAAATGTGGCAGTAAACTGCCACTTTAAATAAAAAAAATCCTCCTCCAAAAATTCAGCATTGCATATTTTCTCTGTGCTCTAGCACCCCGAAACCCATGTGAGGATGAGGACAAAGCAGTACAGAAGTTGAATAAACTGTCCTGTGTTGAAATCAAATATATACGTAGTACATTTTTGCATTTTTTTAAGCGTCATGCGATAAACCTTGAACACAGTTGAAAATAATTTTATAATTTTTTTGTCATTAGTATTAGATATAAAAAAAGCAAGCCTGTCAAACTAAAGAACGCTTTTGTGTTTTTCATTTTTTTATGTTATGATGTATTCAATTTGCATGGTCCGATTTAGAGTCTCCAAGCAGCCGACCATACATGTTTTTGGAATGTGGGAGGAAACCGGTGGACAGATCTGGATTTGAACCCAGGACCCTAGAGCTGTGAGGCCAATGCCCTTGTGATTCAACTTTTGTATTTGTCAAAAGTCCCACGCAAAATGTCGTTTAAAAAAATGAGCCCTTACAGCTAGAGCGGGAGAAACTACATATCCCAGCATGCTTTGTGATGACATCACCACTCATTTCTCAGGCTAGTTCACGCCCACTCAGGCAAGCTGGCTGCCTCTCGCCCGGGGATGTGTGGATGTGGGGTCATTATGTGTTTACGTTGGAAAGCTCACAACAAAGGAGGACCTGTCATTCAAATCTATCCGAGCCTCCACTTGCATTGGCTGGATATTCTTTCCATCGGCGGTCACGCTCCGAACTCCTCATCGTGCCACATCCAAGATTCATTAGGACATTTTCCATCTTTATTGGCCGGGCGACAATCATTCGGTTTGTACCCCTGTTTTTCTTTTTCTTCTTCACGTGCCGGTGAGCTAGCTCGCTAAGTTGGCGGCGACGGTCTCGGTGGAGCTCAGCCCGGCGGCGGTCAGTCGGCCAGCGGCCCCGGAGAGGCTGGAAATAAAGCCGTCATTGAAGCCACGGTGAGTCCTTCACACGCTCCCTCCCCACTGTCTACTTAGCGTTTTTTTAAGCGGTTTAGAATCTAACTCGCTGTCGTTTGAACGCCACACAAAAAAGGGCCCAGCTTGTTTATTTTTTTAAATATATTTTTTAAACATGGTGCACAAATTCAGTCATACCTCTACTTACGAATGCCCCTTGGTGCGAAAATCTTCAGTTTACGAAATCTTTTATATGCAAATGAGTGCCCCGAGATACGAAAAAGATCCAAGTTACGAAATCCACCCAAAAGTAAATACCTTCCTTATCTGTTTATTATTATTTTTCCTTATCCGTTTAATATTATTTTTAAGTAATTGTCCCAGCTGTGAGTTAGGACCAAGGGGGCATGGGATCTCTTTCTTTGTGCTCATTTCCTGCCTTCATTCTACGTGTCGCGGGCTAATAACTTAGATTTATGTATTGCCTTTGTGCGTGCTCCCGGCTGGTATTACTTTCCATCACCTCCTTTTTTCAGTGTGCACGCTGAGCTGTCAGCAAGAAAGAGCAGCCCGGGTTGCACAGGCAACAACAACATTGCCTGATAAGGAAGACGGCAAGGAGCCCAATGTGTGCGTGTTTTTGACGGAAAAGAAAGAAATGCTAGGGTGGGAAATTAATTTTAAACCCAGGTGGCAAGTGCAGCTAGCTGTGATTGACACTCAATCGCTGGGCAATTAAGACACAGCAATTTATTTTTAAATACATGGAACACATTGTCATTCAAAAAAACAGCAATCCAGGAAATAAAATTAAGGTAACAAGTGTATTGACTTTGGACATAAACATTTGCTGTTGGTTAAATATTTGAATTTTATTTTGAAATATTTTTTTCATAGAGCAAGTGTCTAATTTTAGTAATAAAAAGAAAAATATATATAAAGGACTGGTGTCCTCATGTTAATATCTCTTTTTGCACCATATGCAACAGCTCTTTAAAAGTTGACTCTTAAGACCATTAACATTTTCCAGGGTGAGAAACTATTCTTGTTCATTTAAAAAAACTTAAAATATTAGCAATTATCCTACATTACATATATATTTTAAATGATTATTTGGTTATTTTTCAAAAGTTATATTTCTATAATTATAAATACTTTTAGGGGCGGCCCGGCAAATGAGTGGTTAGCGCGTCGGGCTCATACTGAAATCCAGCTTGGTCCACCAGTGTGGAGTTTGCATGTTCTCCCTGGGCTTGCGTGGGTTTTCTCTGGGTACTCTGGTTTCCTCCCACATTCCAAAAACTTGCACGGTAGGCTGATTGGACACTCTAAATTGCCCCTAGGTGTGAGTGTGAATGGGAATGGTTGTCCGTCTCCTCGTGCCCTGCAATTGGCTGGCCTCCAATTCAGGGTGTCCCCTGGCTATGGCCCAAAGTCAGCTGGGATAGGCTCCAACACCACCCGCGGCCCTAGTGGGGTTGAAGCGATTTAATGTTAATAAAAGCTACATTTATAAAATTAAAATGTATAAAAATAACACATTTTTTGTAGTATTTCATTTATTCCATGCAATGGACGGGGTTACACTGGGAGACTAGCCAAAAATTTCGTATTTTCGTACCAATGACAGCGCTAGTTGTCCAACCCATCTGAACTGCGAGGGGAATGAACACTTGTGGAGCCGTAATGACAGCTAGTGAGTTAAATGATTGAAGTAAAAGAGTTGACAAACAAACTAATCCATGCATGAAAAGGTTAACATTCTGTTTATAAGTGTGGCCCACAAGAGCCAAAAATCAGAAGCTTTCATATTCATTTCACAGAAGACTCCCAATTTTCCTAAATGTGACTACAAGTCTTCACAGGTCAAATATGGCCCGGTGGGCCTTAAACATGACACCTTAACAACTTCCCCTTGCTTCTCCAACCTTCTTCCTCCATCCTGCCCCATTTCAAAAGATATGATTGGAGGTTTGGCTGCAGATTGGGATCACCCTCATTTCCTGGTGCCTTTTTGCAGAAACTTCCCATCTGTTGCAAACCCCTGAGGCTACATTTCATGGGTGGAATCAGGACATTCCTTTAAGCCCTGTACATTGTCAAGTCCTAGTCATGATAAACGTAGGGATGGGATTTTGTGTTGTCATACTCCTGGCCATTCTGGATTTTTTCCAAAAGGTGCAATTCATGCGTTTAATATTGTGAGTATTCTTCAGTGTAGTAACGGATGCTTGCTGATATCCGCTCAACGTTCACATCTCAATTTCAGCGAAGAAACCTGAGCTGAGGGTGTCAGAGGGGGAGCTAGCAGATACTCTGATGTCTTAATGGAGGCTGCAAAACACATACACACAGACAGACACAATGAATGTCATGGTCTCAATGGGATGCTCCATTACTGGTGTCCTTGAAAGAATGGATGAAGGTCCAGCAAGAAAATTTCTGAAACATCGTTAGTTAAATCATTCATCAATATGGAGCGGTATAGACATCCAATCCATTTGAACTGGCAAAGGCCGGTAGCGACTGATCACTGCCAATCTTCCCAGTCCAAATGCACTGGACGTGTTGCTGTACAGTTTAATTAGAAACAACATATTGGTAGCAGCAGCTGGTATGTGTTAGGATCTGGTAAACAGCCCAAACGTTAGCAAAAGGAGATTACATCTGTCCTGGAAAGTGGGTCAGATGGAGGGCACGTTTTTTGGCGACCTGATTTTTAAAAATTGCAAATTATATGTGGTTTTCCATCGTTACATTTCCCTCAAATAAAAGTGTTTTATTTCTGCTTCTGGTGACTCGCTCACATTTTTCCACACGGACTCCCTACACTTTTGAGAACAGGCTACAGTACAGTGATGAAATTTGTCGAAACCTTGTTTGAGTGTGCTCCCCTATGAGATCATTCACTTGAGTCGTATATACCCTTTAAACCTGCACACGTAGTTACACCATTGTCTCATGGACGATGGCATAGTGAAGTGAGCGCATGTGCTTATTGGAGCAAGTGTTTTTAGTTGCTGCTTTGTATCCTGTTGCTGTTTGTTGTTGTGCGGTCTGGCTGAATCATTGATGAGGCTGTAACTGGAACGTTGCCCCTCCTATACCGCGTGTCATCCCACCTCCCCTTCCCCATTGTTGCTCTTGGGAACGTCGCACGAGGCCGCCTGCATGCCTCCACTTCAATTAATAAATGTCTCTATTCAATTAGATCCTTCTTTTTTACCACCAAGGGCAAAAATATACCCTCTGTAAATATTTGTGAAAATACTGTATTAAACTTGTACTTAGATGCAAGCAAGCCAGAAGGCTTTCTTCACAAAAATGCTGCATTACCGAAATCTCATCTCATCTCATTTTCTGAACCGCTTTATCGTCACTAGGATTGCAGGGGGGCCTGAAGCCTATCCCACTTCGGGCCAGAGGCGGGGGACACATTGAATTGGTGGCCAACCAATCACAGGGCACAAGGAGACAAACAAACATTCATGCACACACTCATACCTATGGGCAATTTAGACTGTCCATTCAACCTACCATGCATGTCTTTGGAATGTGGGGGGAAACCGGAGTACCTGGAAAAAACCCACACGGGCCCGGGGAGAACATCTAAACTTCACACAGGTGGACTCACCTGGTTTTGAACCCAGGTCTCCCACTGTGAGGCCGACGTGCTAGCCACTCATCCGCCAGGCCGCCCCTCTACAGAAATACAAAATAAAAGAAATAAAAAATAAACACAAAGTAGGAAAGAAAAACTGTGAGAAATAAGAAACCCATTGAAACAGATAAATATGACGGGAATGGACAAAGACCATTACTAAGATATGAACCTCAACCTGACAAAACAAAGTGAGAAAACAGGACCACTCCAAACAAAAGTTATGTGACTTAACAATGATCAATGTCTGGGCAAGATTGAGGCTAAGTAGAAGACACGCAAGGAGTAGGCTGACACAGGTGGAACTAATGGGCAAGCAAACAAATCAGAAAAAAGATGAGAGCGGAACAAACAAGGGCTGGTCTCACAAACAAACAGATCTTAGCATGCATCCACTGTTATGGGTGTGGGGCCCAAATCACTCAACCTTCTTTAACCTCTTATGACCTGGCGTCCACATGTGTGGACATCACATTTTTGCTTGTCAAAGACTACAATGTTAAATTTTGGACTACAAGGGCCTTGCGTCTATTTATGATGTGGTCATCATTTTTCTCAGAGACCAAATCAATAAAAAAAGAAAATTCTTTGTTTTTACACTCATCAAGTCCCAATTAGCCTAAATATCAAATAGAAAATAAAAATGCAGGCCTTGCTAGAGTCTTATGGGTCTTAGGAGGGCATGCATTCCATAAGACCAGTTAATTGATTAAGAGATATGTGTGTAAATCCCAATACTTTTCTCCAGGATTGCAGGAGTATTCCCAGGAAATGCTCGGATCCATATGGGCTGACTTAAGTGATAGCATAGACACAGGAAGTCCCAATTCACTACCCACTCCCGGACAGGATACATTTCTTTTCTACTCACTTATCCCAAGAGAAGCAACCGCTAGAAATGTGTGTGTGGTTCACTTAATGCAAAGAAACCAACCACAGACTAAAAGCTAGGACATTACTGTCCCACATTGTCTGTAAAAGTCATCGTTAACCCACATTTCTTTGTTATTGTCAGAAACACAAATGGAATTAATGTTTTTTTACAACAGTGGGCACGTTTGCGTTCAGAAAGTATTCAGGTTACAATTTTTATTTTTTGGAGACAGTTGAAAATGTCTGTTTACATATCCAAGCGAAAAGATATATTAATCAGTTCATTTTGCACGGCAATATCCGAATGACCCAAAAATAAATATGGCTACTTGTAAATGTGGCAACTGTCATAATTTCTCTAGAACAGGGGTGGCCAAGTCCGGTCCTCGAGAGCCCCTATCCAGTCACTTTTCCACATCTCCCTCCTCTATCACACCTGAAACAAACGATCAACTCATCAGCAAGCTGTCCAGAAGCGTTCTACCGATCCCGATTATTTGATTCAGGTCTATTGGTGGACGGAGACACATGCAAAACAGACTGGATAGTTGCTCTCGAGGACCGGACTTGGCCACCCCTGCTCTAGAACTCTAACACCAAATTACACAACAACTTCTAAGTCACTATTCTGCCTAATCTCAGTGTGTGAAAGCGACCTACAGACTCAACTTGTCTTTCCTGGGAGTTGACATGTACTTGACTGACTTTTAAACAAGCGTTGCCACAACAATACTCGACATCTCCAAACAGCCAGGCACCAAATATGTGGCGGGGGTCATAAGGAGGACTGGAGCATTAAGAACAGGGTGTGGAATGTAAACGCACTTGAAAACATGTGTGAACGCAAGCAAGACCATTGAGTATTATGAGGCCCAAACAGACCACGCCTGCGTAATTGACTTCAGGCCCCCTTCCCCACGTTTTTTTTTTTTAAATGACTTGTATTACTTCAAAAGCATGTGATATACATCCCGTTTTCCAGCACAATCAATGCCATCCACCTCCAGCTGCGTCTAAACAAGCTAACAAGCAGACAGGAGTTGGAGTGGGAGGCTTTGGCGCCAAATTCCCGCTGAGACTGAAATTGACTCATCAACACAAACAAGTGGTTGCCTTGTGCAGGTTGCCAGACAAAATGGCGGCTATATCTAAGTGTACGCGAGCCCCCCCTGGGTTCAGAATTGACCTTCAAAGGACTCTAGAAACTAGACTCCGGAATTGTATCTGTCCCGTCTGCTTGTTGCTAGGCAGACTTAATAGGATTGATTTTGAAAGCATTTGAATGGAATACACTCAACGATTGCAGTTCATTTTTGTTTTAATGGAAAAGACCATTTCTTCGCTGAGAAAAATTAACTTTGCTTTGCAATAGATATTTACACACAAACACTTTTATACTAACTACTACTATAATACTAAACTATACTACTATAATACAAAAATAAAGTTCATGTTCATGCCATATAGATAACTAACAGGCACCTGCTCCTTATATTCAGTATGTCAGTCCTGCTAATTTTGTTGCTATGAATAGTTAAATAAAAAGACCAAAAAAAATCAAGTTAGAAAATTGTGAAAAGACTCGAGATTGGCCGATATGAAAAACAAATTTGTTTCAGATTGCCCCATAAAGAGAGAATTATTATTTTAGTCTCCCTTGCTTACAACAAATGTTCAGATCATAAATGCTGTAATCTAATCAGCAAGAAGAATATTTATTTTAAAATGTTAAACCTCACTCGTAGCTTTTCTTTGAAAGCTCTTATGGCTTTAAAGGTCTTAAGCGGCTTGTCAGATCAAGATACTGACTGAAGGGGTGAATGGAATTTTTGCTAATGTTATGCCGTTTAATCAAGTGTTTCAGCTCACTAATACCATTTACCTCCTTATTCTCTTTTTTCTGTGAGTTGATGTATCTTCTTGAGACAATAACAAGAGGTCGCGTTTGGGTTCTCATGTTGACCTACTTTTATTATCAAGTGATGGTGCTCAGGTGACATCTTAAAAATGGCAAATCATACAGTTTGTCACCAGTAAAAACTTTTGTATCCTATTATTTTTACCTACATTATAATGCAAGTGTTGCAAAAATGCTATTTGGTAGTATAAGATTATTGTGTTTGACTTCAACAATGTTTGAGCATTTTTTGGGAACAAATAGATAAACATAACAAATTCACTAGCAGGAAGTCCAGTTGCCTCATTTTAAGTTTTGTGGTTTACCATGACCTCGATTTCAGAGAAGATAAAACAAACTATTAGGAAGTACATTCATATTTTTTATTGACATTTGTGCATTTGAGAGGTTAAAATGGAATGGACTATAAGTCGCAGTTTAAAAAAAAAAGTTTAGCCAGCAGTGCGACTTATACTCCAGTGCGATCTCACTGGAATTATTCACACAATATGATATGATTCCACAGTTGTATTTATACTGAACCGCAAGAGTCTGGTGTTGTTAATTTACGTTGGCGGTGGGTGCACTCTTTGTACCGTCATACCTAAACTATAGCAGTAGATAGATTCCAAAGCTATGTTCTTTTTTCTGCAGTCAGTTATCAATATGGCTAAAGTAGCTTCCACACACACGGTAGTCTTATTTTGAGACTTAATAACGGTTAACAGATGTCTTCCTAATGTTATCTTCATTTTAGATAGAGAAAATGGTGCTTTGGTACAATTGAGCGAGATGACAGAACAAGTGTTCCCTTTCTCTATGAAGTTTGTTTTATTGCTCCTACAATATGAACATTTTATGTCACAAGCTGTTATTTGTTTTGAATTTTATCAGATAAAATTCCCCACAATACCACGTATACTTCGGAGCGATTTGTTTTTTTTCTCTTCCATTTAGCATTTTTTGGGGAGATCAGCTTGAAGGCCAAAAAATAAGGAAATCACCATAGGGGTATTTGTCAATTTTGAACAATTTCAGAAAATAAGAAACAACAGATTCAAGAAACGATGACTCTGGAACGTAGCTGATAGGATCTAAATTACATGCAATAAAGGAATGAAGTCAAACTAGGGAAGAATCTGCTTTGGCCACGTGTCATCTCAGGAGCTTTTGCGTCATGCCGTTGAAAGAAGGATGAAGATTGTTTGAAGCTAAGGCGCTAAGCCCCCGGTGGGTTTTCACCTTCTCCCTTGCCACGTCACATGTTACTTGATTGATCCATTTATAGTCGCCTTCTGTACTCCTGCCAGCCGCCAAATATAGATCAAGATTCACGCGCTAGGATAAGACTCTGTGGAACGCACTTCTTCTGTTCAACTGGTTTTGTTCAATTCTAACGTTCCTTTTGGTCTGCCATGCAGGGAAAGAGCGACGGACGTGTGAAGAATGAGAGGCTGGAGCTGAGGCTCTGCTGACCCTTCCCCTTCCTCCTCTTCCTCCTTTCCCACCCCACCCAGTGTTCCACTTTGCTCAGCATCACCCCCACCCCTACGCCTGCTGCAGCCCATCCAGACGTCCATCCGTCATCCCAGCCCGATGTACTCCCCCGAGCAGGAGAACATCTGCACCACTTCCATCAAAGTGCCAGTCAAGTATGGAGAGCTCATTGTCCTCGGGTAAGCGACCCCATTTGTTCTGTGATTAAATTCACATTCCCAGAGTGGGAAAACCATAATATCTCGAGGAGTTCTTTAAAAAAAAATACATTTCTAAATGTGACCATTTATATATTTCTACCTCTTTAATATAATAACAATAGTGATAGACGAATAATTGCTTTAAGTCCTCCACTGTCAAAATGGAGTGGATGTCAATCGCTGTCAATGATAGTCAAAAGGTATATTTGACCAGTAAAAATGAAGTGAGGGTTTTGTTTTTTTCAAACAAAAAGTAAAGGTCATAGAATTTTTATTTGTTCAAGAATATATTTTTAATACTTCTAATCTATCCTAGCCAATTGCTAGCCAATCGCAGGGCACAAGGATATGAACATATTTTTATTTAGTAGTATACCAAAAAATGTAATCTTTGAAAAGATTATGACTTTTAATTCTGACAAAAAAAAGCATTTTTGTTCTTAGAAAGATTACAATTCTTTTAGTAATGTTTAAACTTTCGGCGGCCTGGTGATGGAGTGTTTAGCATGTCTGCTTCTCTGTTCTGAGATCATGGGTTCAATCCCCAATGCGTTTTGATCGTCCTGTGTGGAGTTTTCTTCAGGTGCTGTGGTTTCCTCCCACGTCCCAAAAACATGCATGCTAGGCTAGTTTAACATTCTATATTGTCCCTACTTATCATGGTGAGCGTGACTGGCTGTTTGTCTAAGTGTGCCCTGTGATTGGCTGGCAACCACTTCAGTGTGCCCTCCGCCTGCTGCCCATTGTTGGCCTGGATAGACTTCAGCACCGCGGCCCTTGTAAGAATAAGTAGTACAGAAAATGAGTGAATTTAAACTTTTATATTCTTCAAATAACAGATTTCTTGACAGAAGTATCACGGCTTCACCACTCGCGGTATTTTTCATATTTTTTTTTTTGTTAATTACATTTTTTTTGTAATTTCAAAAAAATTTAAAAATCCAAAATCCACACTGAAACTCGCAAGGGGAAGCCACTCCACTGTCCTCCACTTGCTACTAGGACTCAGAAATGGAGTTTTTTAGGGGTGACCCTACTTCACGGTTTTTCGTTTATCGCGGCCATGTCTGGTCTACATTAACCACGATAATCGAGGGATTACTGTACCACCCCACCCTCCAGATTAGCAAACTACTTTCAATTACTTTTTAGAGACAGTATTTTTTGTCTCTTTTCTGGCATTTCTATAAAAGTTCATGTAAATATTAAACAAATAATACTATTGTTGTTTTATTTTTTGGAAAGAAAAGGCATCACAAACATCAATGATATATTAATTTCATGTTAAGAATCTCTTCGCCACTTTGGCTATACAGAGACGATTTTAGACGAACGATTCTCTAGAGCATGAAGATTGGCATTCTCTGTTATTTTATGCTATTTTATGTCTTGTGTTGTAATTCTTGAGCATTCAAACTTTTTTTTGTATATTTAACACACATCGGGGTAAGGTTCTTCTGTACTTTTGTACTATAACATTGAGTCTCCCTCTTTTTCTGATAGTTGCCACTTTGGTCTCCAACATTTTGGGTGACAGTATATATCTTCATTCCACCTTGTTTGTGTCAGCAGTAGTGTCCAGATCCGATATACTCGGTTCAGCACTGTGTACTGCTATTTTTGGAGTATTGGACAGTATCGGATTTGTTAACAAGATTGGATCCAATCCAGTAGTTGTGTGTATTTTAGTACCATAAGGCTTTTGAGCTGCTGTATATCAAACCACTTGACAAACATGTTAGCTGAGTGGGACTTTTTTTTTCCAAAGCTAATGATAGTAACAGAGCATCATGTAATATTTGTAAACAGAGCATTTCTTGAGGAGCTACCATTAGGGTTCACTTTAATGCAACAAGCCAGATTTGGCATTTACTGGTTCTATTATTTTTATGCATCACAGTCGTACCTCTACTTATAAAAATAATTGATTCCAGAAATGTTTCGGAACTTGAAAATTTCGTAAGTATATGTAAAGTCTCAAATTTG